>NW_015506856.1:27305-43559 GCF_001515645.1 Sinocyclocheilus grahami | reverse complement strand
AAAAAAAAATAAAGTCCAAATATTTTTATTCAACCGCCTAGATAGATTACATCTGAGGGAAAAAGAAAGAATGTGATGTTCAGAACATGGTAACTACAGTAATTATCAAAGTGGGAAGTGAAGGGGCATTTGGCCAGGGGTGTTTTTACACAACATACAAGGTTTGAGAAGAAAAAAATCATTATGAAAATCGAATTATATTTTCCTTATTATATTCATTATTTCCTTATTGGTTATTTTGGGAAAATCCCAGGTATTTTGAGCAGTGGGATTGTAAAAAAATATATGCTAATATAAAATTAAATGATAAAAGTAGCCACCCACCAACAGGTTACTTGATGAAGAGATAATCAGTGTTATTCACTTCACCTGTCAGTGGTCATAATGTTATGCCTGATCGGTGTAATATACAGTCTTTGTATTTACTAGCGAACTGTCGGCAGAGAATATCGACTAAATGCATTAGGGGTCGACCGATATGTGTTTTTCAGGGCCGATGCCGATACCGATTATTACAGATCAAGTAGACCGATAACCGATATTTTGAACCGATATATATGTCTGGTGTAAAAATGAAAATTAATGTCAAAATTAAGAATAACAAGGGCTCTGACAAAAACTGCCTTCCCTGGTGTTGGTTGAGTGTAGTACTCCCACAGTAAACTCTTTATTTTAAAGAGTTAAACTCTTAATTTTTTGGCAAACTCTTTATTTACTGGGTTTACCATTAAGATTAAAACATGGAAGAAATAGCTGTATATGTTGAATACAGAAATATTAAATGATTTTAAATAACTGCAATTATACCTAAAAATGAAACTGAAACCACCAGCAGGTGGTCATTTCATCACTGAATCATTCATTCAGTTGATTTGTTTGAACGGCTAATTCATTCAGGAATGAAGCAAGTGACTGTCTTTATGTATGGGTAATCATGAATCACTGACTCACTAGATTCGTTCAAAAACGCACTTTCATTCATGAATGAAACACCGCTGTGTTTGCTTTTAGAGATGTGAAACGGCTGAGCTGTTACATTATTTGGAACTATTTTCGTTGATGAAATAGAGCAAAATCAGGCAGTATGTGTTTATTGAACTGTTGTATTAAATCAATATCACATTTGCAAACTCCTTTAATAATTATTAAAAGCTGTCACTCTCCTTATAAAATGAAAGTGTGCGAGTGAGTTCTCAAGACTCAAAAGTAGTGCAAATGATACGTTCCGTCATCTTAAAAATGAAAATTAATGTCAAAATTAAGAATAACAAGGGCTCTGACAAAAACTGCCTTCCCTGGTGTTGGTTGAGTGTAGTACTCCCACAGTAAACTCTTTATTTTAAAGAGTTAAACTCTTAATTTTTTGGCAAACTCTTTATTTACTGGGTTTACCATTAAGATTAAAACATGGAAGAAATAGCTGTATATGTTGAATACAGAAATATTAAATGATTTTAAATAACTGCAATTATACCTAAAAATGAAACTGAAACCACCAGCAGGTGGTCATTTCATCACTGAATCATTCATTCAGTTGATTTGATATATATATTATTTATTTTTTTACATTTTACAAACCCCAAATCTTTGAATGGTATATATTATGTATATATTATTTACAGTTTGGCTTGCTATTGTTAATTAGCAAGTACAACGAAAATTAATTAATTAATTAATTAATATATAATTAATACAATTAACAATGTATTCATGATGACAATAAAGTTCAGCCAAAAACATCTTACTTTACCAACTGCACATTTGTCAGCGCACATTTTTCATTGTTTTGAAAGTAATTATAATTTAGGAATTTATCAAAATCATTCCTATTAGTCACATCCCTTATTTTGTTTTGTAGCAATGTAAGCTATATTGGCTATTTATTTATTTATTTGTGGTAAGGAAATATAAAGACTAGACCTTTTGGCACTAACGGAATGACCTTTTTCCCTATAACTGTTGTATTAAATCAATATCACATTTGCAAACTCCTTTAATAATTATTAAAAGCTGTCACTCTCCTTATCGCGATCTGTGGGTGCACATAAAATGAAAGTGCGCGAGTGAGTTTTCAAGACTCAAAAGTAGTGCAAATGATACGTTCCGTCATCTGTCATCATATTGGCTATTTATTTATTTATTTGTGGTAAGGAAATATAAAGACTAGACCTTTTGGAACTAACGGAATGACCTTTTTCCCTATAACTGTAATATTGATTATTTTGATGCCTTTCATGTAACCCACCTTTCCCCCTTAACAGTCTGTCTTCATCAATGTCAGCTTCTTGTTTGCGCTTTTGATTCTCCAAGCGGCCTGCAGCCCCCTGAGCCAGCCTGGGC
Source organism: Sinocyclocheilus grahami (assembly GCF_001515645.1). Lineage (NCBI taxonomy): Eukaryota > Metazoa > Chordata > Actinopteri > Cypriniformes > Cyprinidae > Sinocyclocheilus > Sinocyclocheilus grahami. The sequence continues at coordinate 41,219 of NW_015506856.1, read as the reverse complement.
TTCATCAGCTTTTTGAGTCGGCTTAATCTTGTCAGTCTTGACAATAAAGCCTGATCTCCTCTGTTCTCTTTGACGGCAAAATCAGTCTACAGCTTGGCCTATTCAAACAGCCCCGATTCCTGCTGAATCCGTAATAATTTCTATTAAGAATATGAATGTAACCGACTTTGAGAAGTGAAGGCAGCGATCTGCATTCAGCCGACATAAGCCAGCCAGAGTGAATACAAAATGGCTTCTAAATTCTGGCAGCTTCACTACTTAACGGCCCGCGGTACGAATAAAGGACAGAGAGAGTGAGAGAAAGAAATAATTTCTCCTCAGAAAATGAGAGTAGAGACAAATGTCTTTGGGAGCATTCACAGAATGGGTGGCGGAGGGAGAGAGATGGAGCTTTAGGATCTGTATGGGCACTGTAGAGGGCACTTAATCATCTCATTTGTAATGGAGTATTCCTTTCCTCTCGCTGACTGTGTTCGAAAGCACACTCACAGGCATCAAAATCCAAAACTGAGAGCATCAGCCCAACGTCGTCTGACTCAAAAAAAAAAAGTTGAGGTTCATTCAAAATATAGCCTTGTGATTCACTCTCATGACTCGAAATTAATGCACGTAGGAAGTTGTATTTTGCTCAGAGATGATCAAAGAAGAGTATGATTTCATTTACCGTGGTGATTAGTCAAGAAATACCTAAGAATATTTGCCAGCATGAAGCGTTGCATTACATTACTGTCACAGTTTAGCTGAAAAGCCTGTGAATGCATGTGCAAATGTGTATTTTAGTCAACGTTGTTGCATGGGAACAAAACGATAATTAAGCGTCATCACCTTTCTCTCTCAAATCTTGGCAGGCCTGGACCCTCTCGCAATATCTTCCGTGGCATTTCAAATAGGATAGCACGGGTAATGTTTGACTGCGAGCAAACTCTCAACCACAGAGTCACTTAAAGATCCAATCACTGCCTGCCTCAGAGAGCTCACTTAGTAATGCTGTATCACTGCATCCTTCCCTTCCAGAATCTTCCTCTAGAAAGAGAGAGAGAGATTTTCCTCTGCCAGTCAGTGCTATGATGGCTCTGATAATGCATTATCTTCAGGTAAGGCCTGTTACTTTTTACCCAGTTACTGTGAAGCCTTGCTGTCAGTTTTTCCCACTCCACTGAATCATACTCAGTCATCAGTCAAACTCGTGTTGTGTCTGGAATGTCCCTTCATCTGTGAGTAAATCTTGCATTAAATTATAACCTTAAAATATCTCAGTGGATAAAAGCATACATCAAATATCCTTTTTTACACTGCACAAAGTTTACATTTTTACCTACGGTGTTTGCAGCATTAATCAATGCTAAGGGCCCGCCTGGGGCCCATTAAAAGGACGATAAATCAATACCTAAATAGAGCTTTAAGTTAAAGTGAAGGCAGACAGTTGTCAGGTACTCAGATAGATTGCATCAAATTGGATATTGCATTTCAAGTGACAGCTGCAACATGAAACGGTGTATAAACACGCCGCTGTAACTTTGTAGAGAGGCAGTTGTCAGGCCTAGGACAGTTTTTATGCCGGGAGAGAGAGTGACAGTGCGATATGGAGGTGTTGAACATCTTTTCCTGGAGTAATGGCCCACTCTGCAACAAGCCACTGTGAAGGAGGAATAGAAATTGGCTTTGATTCGAAAGGGAATGGATGAAGGCTGCATCTGTCTCTCTATCTCTCTCTCGCTCTAATGATGTCTTTATATTCCTCATGCGGAGGGGATGAGCTGTGTTGGCTTGGAGCCCTGTTGTAGGTATCAGGTGGTGTGCTGGTTTCCAAACATGTATTTCCAGCTCACATCTAAGCTAATACAAGCTTTTATTCTTAAATATGCTCAAGTGGAGTAATTTAAGCATGCCCTGATTTTACATGGGGCTTGAACATTTCTGTCACACTTGCACATCTGACTACCATTCAAAAGGAGGGCAAAGACCTTTTTAAAGACCTTTTTTTTTGGAAAGCACATTGGCTTTCGCCATTTCATAATTTAATTCAGCCGACATAAGCCAGCCAGAGTGAATACAAAATGGCTTCTAAATTCTGGCAGCTTCACTACTTAACGGCCCGCGATACGAATAAAGGACAGAGAGAGTGAGAGAAAGAAATAATTTCTCCTCAGAAAATGAGAGTAGAGACAAATGTCTTTGGGAGCATTCACAGAATGGGTGGCGGAGGGAGAGAGATGGAGCTTTAGGATCTGTATTAGCACAAGGCCACTTACGCTGCTCTGCAGAGGGCACTTAATCATCTCATTTGTAATGGAGTATTCCTTTCCTCTCCCTGACTGTGTTCGAAAGCACACTCACACGCATCAAAATCCAAAACTGAGAGCATCAGCCCAACGTCGTCTGACTCAAAAAAAAAAGTTGAGGTTCATTCAAAATATAGCCTTGTGATTCACTCTCATGACTCGAAATTAATGCACGTAGGAAGTTGTATTTTGCTCAGAGATGATCAAAGAAGAGTATGATTTCATTTACCATGGTGATTAGTCAAGAAATACCTAAGAATATTTGCCAGCATGAAGCGTTGCATTACATTACTGTCACAGTTTAGCTGAAAAGCCTGTGAATGCATGTGCAAACGTGTATTTTAGTCAACGTTGTTGCATGGGAACAAAACGATAATTAAGCGTCATCACCTTTCTCTCTCAAATCTTGGCAGGCCTGGACCCTCTCGCAATATCTTCCGTGGCATTTCAAATAGGATAGCACGGGTAATGTTTGACTGCGAGCAAACTCTCAACCACAGAGTCACTTAAAGATCCAATCACTGCCTGCCTCAGAGAGCTCACTTAGTAATGCTGTATCACTGCATCCTTCCCTTCCAGAATCTTCCTCTAGAAAGAGAGAGAGAGATTTTCCTCTGCCAGTCAGTGCTATGATGGCTCTGATAATGCATTATCTTCAGGTAAGGCCTGTTACTTTTTACCCAGTTACTGTGAAGCCTTGCTGTCAGTTTTTCCCACTCCACTGAATCATACTCAGTCATCAGTCAAACTCGTGTTGTGTCTGGAATGTCTCTTCATCTGTGAGTAAATCTTGCATTAAATTATAACCTTAAAATATCTCAGTGGATAAAAGCATACATCAAATATCCTTTTTTACACTGCACAAAGTTTACATTTTTACCTACGGTGTTTGCAGCATTAATCAATGCTAAGGGCCCGCCTGGGGCCCATTAAAAGGACGATAAATCAATACCTAAATAGAGCTTTAAGTTAAAGTGAAGGCAGACAGTTGTCAGGTACTCAGATAGATTGCATCAAATTGGATATTGCATTTCAAGTGACAGCTGCAACATGAAACGGTGTATAAACACGCCGCTGTAACTTTGTAGAGAGGCAGTTGTCAGGCCTAGGACAGTTTTTATGCCGGGAGAGAGAGTGACAGTGCGATATGGAGGTGTTGAACATCTTTTCCTGGAGTAATGGCCCACTCTGCAACAAGCCACTGTGAAGGAGGAATAGAAATTGGCTTTGATTCGAAAGGGAATGGATGAAGGCTGCATCTGTCTCTCTATCTCTCTCTCGCTCTAATGATGTCTTTATATTCCTCATGCGGAGGGGATGAGCTGTGTTGGCTTGGAGCCCTGTTGTAGGTATCAGGTGGTGTGCTGGTTTCCAAACATGTATTTCCAGCTCACATCTAAGCTAATACAAGCTTTTATTCTTAAATATGCTCAAGTGGAGTAATTTAAGCATGCCCTGATTTTACATGGGGCTTGAACATTTCTGTCACACTTGCACATCTGACTACCATTCAAAAGGAGGGCAAAGACCTTTTTAAAGACCTTTTTTTTTGGAAAGCACATTGGCTTTCGCCATTTCATAATTTACGTATTCCACCATCTGTTACACCTACACATATATGTAGTGCATAACCCAAATGTTACATTTAGGCAGATACTTACATAGTGTACCTTTTGAAAAGACCAGGATGTATTTCCATTGCTGGGTAATGCTGTTCTATAGAATTTTCTATTCATCAAAGAATCTTAAAAATATCATGGTTTCAACAAAAAATATTAAGCAGAACAACCATTTTCAACATTGATAGTAATGAGAGATGTTTCTTGAGCACCAAATCGCATATTAGAATGATTTCTGAAGTATCATGTTTTCATCCAGTTTTGATGAGCATAAGAGATGTATTTCAAAAATGCAATTTCTTGCCCAAACCCTAAACCTAACCATGATTGTATTTCTTTCTTTTTTATGTAAAAAAAGAGAAACATTTATGTTCTGTGAATTATTATAAAGTTGTAGTGCATTTAGTTATTGCTAGCAAAGCTGGTATGAGTGCATTTAGTTATGCTAACAAAGCTTTTTTTTTCTAATGAAGATGGTTAAGCTAGTAAACAAGTCTTGTCCAGATCCAGAGCACCAGTATCCAAAACAGCAATGCTGGTCTTTTGAGCAAGGATGTTACGTAATATTATTAACATATTTTATGTATTTGACAGAAATTATTTGCACTTGAGCAGTGCTAAATGATGCAATGTGTCATGAGACGTTGCAAACAAAGACACTCAACAAAAATGCTGGGGAAATAGACAAATGCTATTGCAAGCCATTAGTATCATCCGGAACATGTGTTTAGACAAATATTTACTTGTTTTCAGACAGTATAATAGTAAGTTCTAGTTGATGAATTTACTGGATACAAACATGACAATCAATTGTTTTTTTAATGTCGACTCAAGAGTTATTTGAAATGTTTAAAGAGTTATTTGACATTTTTAAAGAATTTGAATAACATTTGGCTGAATATTTTTGTCTCTTGCTATCATAAGCTAATTTACACCTATCAAATAATGAATGTGGTGTAATAAAAACAGTACAACAGAAGGTAAATACAAGTGTAGGTACTTTGACAGCTGGGGTAGCCTATTTACTGGAAAGGATGAAAATACCATGCACATTGTTTATTTGTGGGTTTATTAAATATCATTGCAACATATTCTTGTCTGGTTTAAAGGAAGTCAGTTTACAGAGACATTTACAAAGCATTTTTTCCTAATGTCTTGTCCCATAAGCTCACTAAACCATAAATAGTTTCTTTAATAGACCCATGGCATGACAGACAGAACAACTCATTACTGTCTCTGCTGCACTATCAGAAGAACATATCGATGTAGATGTATGCAGTTAATTCTGGTCTTCCTAATTCACTGGGTCCATTTGCAGTCACAGTGTCTACCTAATAGTCACGGGGAAAGAATAGATTAGAAAGAGAAAGCAACCCATCTTGTTCATCGACCAAGGATGAGAAGGTCATGGTGGCCTCATACAAATAAGGCCACATACAAATAATTGTCACGCTTCCATTGAGTCTTTAATCCAGTTATTAAGCTGATCAGAAATGGAATCAGTTTTAATGCTAAATTTTGATAGCAGTCTGTCTGTTTCCACTGTCAGTTTCCTGAGATCTATGGACAATATGTTATGGTTCAGAGAGAGCGGCTGCTTTATAAGCCTCTATCAACGATAGTTTACTAACAGTTTTCAGGTGATATGTAGCCGGCTTGTCGATAATTTGGTTTAGAATAGCAAAATCAGGACCATATGAACCTTGTTTGTTTTTTTTCATGGAGAAAACAACCCAAATAAAAATAAATATTTATAATAAAACTTTACTTACTCTTTCACTCTAATTACTGCAATGTTTTTAGATCCAATCAAGTACTTTTTTGTAAAGCAGACTTTAAAAGTACTTTTTTTAAATATTAACTCATTTACTGTTGCCACTTCAGAATATGAATAATATTATGATTGCATCAATTCAGAATTACACATTCTGTATCTTATATGAACTTTAACTTTAAATGAATTTAAAACATAAGCCACCACAAGGCTAAAACGGCACCTTATCTCTTTGTTTGACAGTGTGTTTTGATGCTTCTCTGAGCGAAATAATAGTGGGATGAAAATAATTGTTAAAATAGCACATATGGGTTTAATACTATGAATAGTGTGTACATGGCCAGAAGTTGCAGAGCACCAAGGGAGTTACACCTTGGGCCGTGATAAAGACAGGCCATATATAATTCTCAAGCAGAGAGACTTAATTAGCAAAACCACTTTTGTTAATTAACATACAGTACGAAGAATGTCACGCATAAGTTTGTGGTCTGTGAAATCCCTGAAGCTCACTATATCAGAGTACATGTGTTAACCCCGTGGCCATGACTGCAACTCCACATCTATTTTAGATGGAATCCACAGGATAGTCTTGAGATAAACAACCGTAATAGCTTAATAGTCTTGATCAATCTTGCTTAGTCCTTGACAACATTCGAGATGTAATTGTAATATATATATAGGCTATATATATACAGTATATATATATATATATATATATATATATATACATTTATTTATTTTTTTATTTTTTTTAAAGGCAGTAAATTTACATTTGTTGCTAGCAAGATTAGATGTTTGAAATGTGTGAAATGCAATCTGTGAGCATAGGCAGCTCATTATATCATTTTATATTAAAGGTTATGTTTTCTTAAGTCTCTACTCATCAGAGGATGAACGTGTAAATATTAGTACTGTCAAAATTAGCGTTAATACTAACTTTTAATAAATTTTTATTAACTTTTGATTAATTTTGTTCAGTTTAACAGCGTTAAAAATATTTCACGCGATTAACACGGGCAGAGCTAGGGTTGGCCACCCCACTCACAATTAAAAAACGACCACATGAAACGGGAGACTTTTCAGACACGCACTCCAACTTCGCCTTTGTGCCAGGTGCTAGTCAAACAAGCGCGGAAAAGGTACAGGTGATGAGGGAGCTTCAGTAGAACAACAGTGAAATGTGATCATATTAGATGTTTTCAGGCCGAATGTCAGTAAAAAAAACATCTTACTTGAAGCTGTTTTACTGCGCTCGTAGCTTGTGCTCTTCAATTGCTCACACAAATACGGCGGCGCGCTGTATTGTATTAAAGCACTATATTAAAATGCAAATGAAACTAAGAGCATGCAATGTCATAGTTACAGTGGGGAAAAAAGTATTTAGTCAGCCACCAATTGTGCAAGTTCTCCTGCTTAAAAAGATGAGAGAGGCCTGTAATTTTCATCATAGGTATACCTCAACTATGAGAGACAAAATGAGGAAAAAAAATCCAGAAAATCACATTGTAGGATTTTTAAAGAATTTATTTGCAAATTATGGTGGAAAATAAGTATTTGGTCAATAACAAAATTTCATCTCAATACTTTTTTATATACCCTTTGTTGGCAATGACAGAGGTCAAACGTTTTCTGTAAGTCTTCACAAGGTTTTCACACACTGTTGCTGGTATTTTGGCCCATTCCTCCATGCAGATCTCCTCTAGAGCAGTAATGTTTTGGGGCTGTCGCTGGGCAACATGGATTTTCAACTCCCTCCAAAGATTTTCTATGGGGTTGAGATCTGGAGACTGGCTAGGGCACTCCAGGACCTTGAAATTCTTCTTACGAAGCCACTCCTTCGTTGCCCGGGTGGTGTGTTTGGGATCATTGTCATGCTGAAAGACCCAGCCACGTTTCATCTTCAATGCCCTTGCTGATGGAAGGAGGTTTTCACTCAAAATCTCACGATACATGTCCCCATTCATTCTTTCGTTTACACGGATGAGTCGTCCTGGTCCCTTTGCAGAAAAACAGCCCCAAAGCATGATGTTTCCACCCCCATGCTTCACAGTAGGTATGGTGTTCTTTGGATGCAACTCAGCATTCTTTCTCCTCCAAACACGACAAGTTGAGTTTTTACCAAAAAGTTCTATTTTGGTTTCATCTGACCATATGACATTCTCCCAATCCTCTTCTGGATCATCCAAATGCTCTCTAGCAAGCTTCAGACGGGCCTGGACATGTACTGGGGGGGACACGGGGACACGTCTGGCACTGCAGGATTTGAGTCCCTGGCGGCGCAGTGTGTTACTGATGGTAGCCTGTGTTACCAGCTCTCTAGCTCTCTGCAGGTCATTCACTAGGTCCCCCCATGTGGTTCTGGGATTTTTGCTCACAGTTCTTGTGATCATTTTGACCCCACGGGGTGAGATCTTGCGTGGAGCCCCAGATCGAGGGAGATTATCAGTGGTCTTTTATGTCTTCCATTTTCTAATAATTGCTCCCACAGTTGATTTCTTCGCACCAAGCTGCTTACCTATTGCAGATTTAGTCTTCCCAGCCTGGTGCAGGTCTACAGTTTTGTTTCTGGTGTCCTTTGACAGCTTTTTGGTCTTGGCCATGGTGGAGTTTGGAGTGTGACTGTTTGAGGTTGTGGACAGGTGTCTTTTATACTTATAACGAGTTCAAACAGATGCCATTAATACAGGTAACGAGTGGAGGACAGAGGAGCCTCTTAAAGAAGAAGTTACAGGTCTGTGAGAGCCAGAAATCTTGCTTGTTTGTAGGTGACCAAATACTTATTTTACCGAGGAATTTACCAATTAATTCTTTAAAAATCCTACAATGTGATTTTCTGGATTTTTTTCCCTCATTTTGTCTCTCATAGTTGAAGTATACCTATGATAAAAATTACAGGCCTCTCTCATCTTTTTAAGTGGGAGAACTTGCACAATTGGTGGCTGACTAAATACTTTTTTGCCCCACTGTATATCGTCAGTAAAGTTATGAAGTTACCAAAAAAGGTGATTAAAGCTGCCTTAAAACGGCCCTGGAGCAGCCCAGCAATGTTTCTCTCATCTAACACACCCGATTCAACTCGTCAGCTCATTAGTAGAGACTTTGAGATCTGAAGTGGGTCAGAAAAGGTAAAGAGTTGTGAGAAAATATGAAGCGTGTCATGCTCAGCAGCGGCAGCTCTTAAAGCAGCCAAAATAACCTAATAACCCAGCTGCTGTGATGTCTGTTAATCAAAGAATAAAAGAAAAAAAGAGCTTTAAGGATTCACCTATTTAATTTAGAATTTAGTGTTTTTGATAACTCTTGAAGGGCACAGATAGCTAAATATGACATTTATTGTAATCGGTTTATGTGAAGATTGTTTTAAGCTCACTAGAAGTTGTTATTTTTAAAGTCTAATAAATATTAAAATTGATAGCTCTCAATTATTGCTACTGGAATGTTGAATTGCTATAGTCAATGGTTACATATTAGGGGGAAAAATTATTTCCTAGAGATATTAGTAGTATTGGTATCAGTAATGCTTACCGTCAAAAAAGATGCCACTAAGAACATTAAAAATATATACTGTCTTTATGCTGTTTCTACATTAATTTTAAGTATGAATGTGAAATTATTGCAATATAAAAGTATATTTAAAATGTTTAAAGTTATTTAATGTTAGGTGGGATTAATCGTGATTAATTTCAGGAAAAAATTGTGTTATTATTCCTATTAAATTATTCCTATTTTTGGTCTTTAAAAGAGATTTTGTTTCTTTAATCCCTAATGTGCATAAAAAGCTGAAAATTTGTAAGAGTTGTTAGAAGAAGATTAAAACAACCCTTTATGTTTAAGTATTTTATACATTTATGTAAGTTGATGTGTTCTTATTTGGACGTCAGTAAGGCTTTTTAATGTTTTTTGAAAAATATTATTGAACATTTATTATTATTATTATTATTATCAATGTTGAAAATGGTTGTGCTGTTTGATATTCTTGAGGAAACTTATATATATATATATAATTTTTTTTTTTTCATTTTCATTTTTTTGTCAGGGTTTTTTGATGAAAAGAAATGTCAAAAGAACAGTATTTATTTGAAATATAAATCATTTGAATAAAAGTCATAAAAAATCTTAATGAAAACAATTAAATCTAAACTTGTAAATGGTAGTGTACACTCTAAAAAATGCTGGGTTGTTTCAACCCAATGTTGGGTCAAATATGGACTAACCCAACTGTTGGGTTAAATTTTGGTTACATTTTTAAATTAGCTTTTTAACCCAACAGTTGGGTTAGTCCATATTTGACCCAACAGGTTGAAACAACCCAGCATTTTTTAGAGTGTATGTGTATATAAATCTTTGAAATCATGTTCACGATATGCTGATTCACAACATATGTAAGTAGGGAGCAGAATGAGACAAATGTGACATATGAAGCTTGAAAGACACAACACCTAAGCTAGATACCTAACGAGCACTTAAATGTAAGTTTTTGTTATGGACACACTTTTAAGAAGTTTAAATCAAATGAAGCATTTTTTTATTGAACATTTATTATTATTATTATTATTATCAATGTTGAAAATGGTTGTGCTGTTTGATATTCTTGAGGAAACTTATATATATATATATAATTTTTTTTTTTTCATTTTCATTTTTTTGTCAGGGTTTTTTGATGAAAAGAAATGTCAAAAGAACAGTATTTATTTGAAATATAAATCATTTGAATAAAAGTCATAAAAAATCTTAATGAAAACAATTAAATCTAAACTTGTAAATGGTAGTGTACACTCTAAAAAATGCTGGGTTGTTTCAACCCAATGTTGGGTCAAATATGGACTAACCCAACTGTTGGGTTAAATTTTGGTTACATTTTTAAATTAGCTTTTTAACCCAACAGTTGGGTTAGTCCATATTTGACCCAACAGGTTGAAACAACCCAGCATTTTTTAGAGTGTATGTGTATATAAATCTTTGAAATCATGTTCACGATATGCTGATTCACAACATATTTAAGTAGGGAGCAGAATGAGACAAATGTGACATATGAAGCTTGAAAGACACAACACCTAAGCTAGATACCTAACGAGCACTTAAATGTAAGTTTTTGTTATGGACACACTTTTAAGAAGTTTAAATCAAATGAAGCATTTTTTTTTCAGTTCCTGTTAAATAAAGCTATAGAACCTGCAGATTTATGAAAGATGTATTAAAGTAACACAGGAACAGCACACTGAGTCTAGCAGAAATCCCTCAGCATGCTGTTGATTTGGCACAATGGAGTAGACCGTAGGATGCTACGGTGTCAAACGTTCAAGTTGTCAAGTTCTGTCTTTGTGCTAAAAGTTACTCTTCTGCAAAGTTTAATAACACATCACGACTCAGACAGATATGATGTATGTGTTGTTCAGAAAAGATACAGTGTTCCAGTGCTTATGTGCATAAATAAATCCATAGTCAAATAGTACAAAAATATTTCAAGATCAGCCGCTAAACCTCAAGACAGCCTTTTAACTGAGACATCATTAGTTTCAGCAGTGGTCAGAAAAGGCATACGATGCGTTCTTAAAGGTCAGTATATTTTTACCCACACAAATTATCAACCATCTGCTTGTGTCCTGGATGAGAACATGCAAATGTTCCAATTTACCCATATTTGGCTTTGACACATTTCTTCAGTAATATACTCCCAATTTCCCATGTGAAAATGCTTCTGCTTGTGTTTGCAGAGATAGTGCCTTTATTTTCCAAGGGTGAGCATGAAATACACCCAAATACCAAATAGTGTTGTCCACAGATGTAAATTGAAAAGCAGGGGTGTCATATCTTTTTAAAGCTGGCTTATTGAAATGCGCTCTAAATGAGACCTGCTCCGCAGTGAAACAGGGCTACACATCTGAAGCGACACGGGGAGGCCTGTCAGAGCCAGTCACGGCTCAGATGTTGCTACTGCTGGACTATTAGGGCTCTGCTTATTAATTCTGCCGCGAATCACTGCGGCCCCTGTTTTCGTCCGGCTAATCTTGACTTCATAACCGGTACATATGGCATGAGTACAGTTCATTACTTTTCAGCTCTGGCTCCTTGGCCAAGAGATAATTTAATTCCGGCGAGGCGTCAGGTGAACTGAGACTGCCTGAAGATGCTGCTCTCTATCTCTCTCTCTTGTGGATGCACACAACGAGACGCACAGGTGTGTGCTGCGGTTCTGATGAGAGGAAGCATGTGCTTCGTCTCATCGGAATGTGAATGTGGTTCCTGTGTAGCTGCTGGAAGCTAGCAGAGTTAGTTCTTTGCAGAGAAGGTGAGGTGAGAAATGTTTAAACAGAAATATGCTGCCTATATTTAAAAATACATTTAAGGAGAGAGAATTCAAAAGATTCTTCTCCCAGAAATGAAAATGTTGTCATTATTTACTTAACTCGTATGGACTTCTTTCTTCTGCTGAACACGAAAGGGAATGAGAAAAGCCATACAATGAAAGTTAATGGTGACCAGGGGCTGTTAACCTCCAAATCTGACAAAAAATACTAAGCTTTGTGTGACAAACAGACTGACACAGTCATTATTCACTCTCCTCCATTGCTATAGCTCTCAAATCTCATTTGCGTGATTTGAATATGTGCATATTTAGATTTGGCACATCACATCGGTTACAAGACACGTGAGAACCAATGATGGTTTGCGTCATTGATGTCAAACATGGCATTAGAAAAATTTATGTCATATTTGAATTTATTTGAATGAGGATTTAATGGCTCTGACAGCTCATTCATAGCTGTGGAATGTAACTTATGTTTGGGCAGTTTCTCACACAATGCTTTTGTATGGGTTTATTTTTGTGGTATTGGCTACTTTTATTGTGCTTTTTGTTATGTTTTGAACTTGACAGCTCTTGGTCACCATTCACTGCCATTGTAGAAAAGAACAGCATAAACGTTCTGCTAAACATCTCTTTTTTATGTTATACTTAAGAAACTCACACAGGTTTGGAACATGAGGCTGAGTAAATGGTGACATAGTATTACATTTTTGGTGAACTATGCTGGTATATATACTATTTTGCTAGATGGAGAGAGAGGGAGATGGAAAGAGAGATTTTGTTTTTTGTTGACAAGTACTTGTCATGATATCTTGACACCCATGGATGTCTCACGGGAGAGTGACAGTTGTTGTGACTAGCATACCACAACCATAACAGGTGTGACAACATTAATCTGTGACTCCATGCAAAAAAATAAATTATTTTCTTCTCACAATGTATAATGTCTGATTTAACACTTCATATTTTTTAAAGCAAGAAAAGTCACATTAATGGCATCTGTACTCACAAATGTTATTATATTATGCAGGGCAGGTCATGCAGCTACATATTCTGCATTAATTCTTTATTTAATCATTTATTAAATCCATTTAGCCCACTGATGCACAGTATTATGACATATCAGCTGTTGCTTTTAGGACATTTTGTCTGCGTGCATGTCGACATTTTTTCCATGAATGTCATTTAGTGCTGTGTCAAGAGATCACTGTTGTAAATAATTTCGTTTTCAGCTAGTAATATAGTTTTCAAAGTGAACATCATGCATATTCATGTTTTTTCATTTTTCTTTATTCCTGAGCAGTTGTACAGTGAGCCTTTTTTGTCATTATTCAAAGCTGTCTCACAAGCATTTATTACACATTGAAAGCCGCAGCGCTCTTAGAGACCTGTTGATGAAGGGTCTGCTGGGTAAAGGGGAGGGTCTCATACATGGCCGACCAGACATGCCTCCAACACATGATTGCTTTCTGCCCGGAACTTTATAATTATTTACAAAAGCAGCTGCCAGTCACCCATGTGTGAAGGAGCATGAATGGGGAATAGAAGGGGATTTGCTCTCTTGGATTAAAGCTTGCTTGCTATCAACAGCATTTGAGTAGCAGGACAGTGCAACAAATACCATGCTGTGCGCGCTGATGACTGGTGAATATATTTTGAACCCCGACATCTTATTTTGTTAGTTGTCTATATCATAATAAAGCGTTTATCGTCTCCTCTCGAAAGCTATTACTGTCACCAGGCGCGCAGTGTTCAAGCTGTAATCTCACAAAACGCATGATAAAATCAATCTTTTCTCTTTTTAGATCATTTCTCTTTTTATAAGTCATATTCAAAAGTAAATAAACAATTATGTTGTTGAAGTCACCAGTTTATGCACCCCCCATCCCCCCCCCCCCCCCCCCCCCCCCCCAACACACCCACAGACACTAA
>NW_015506856.1:0-27040 GCF_001515645.1 Sinocyclocheilus grahami | reverse complement strand
CCCCCCCCCCCATGCAACAATCAGCAGTGTTAAATACAAATGCAGTGCCCATGGATTTTGAATTGAACCACCAGGGGGCAGTACACATGTAACGCTTCCTCAGGGTAATCCACTCCAGCAAAGTCCCCTCTACTGTACACGTTACCATACAAACCAAGCAAGTACTGTAATTAGCAATCAGTGCCTCGGATTTCTACCAACACAACTGCATTCTGGAAACTCGGGTCAGAGCAGTTGGGAGGAAAACAACAACAGATAGATAAACTAGACCTCATATTTAAATTCTGTACACTCGTTCCTGCCCACGCCTGGCCACATACACACAAACTACCTTCCTCGAAATGTGAAACTCATTTTATTTTCCTCTGACATCAATATTTCCTCTATTAAATAATGTTTTGAGCTCTGAGAGCCTGGTGAGAGATGGTCGTGACTGGTACATAGACTACTGACAGATGCAGTGTAGGTGATGCGAATTGAGCGCCTTCACTCCCGCTGACACGGCTTCCTGCATTCGAAAGCTGCACCATGGGACCTGAGAGACTTCATTCAGACAGCAGGTGTTTAGCCAGAGAGATGGATCACTTTGATGACACCTTGGGATTGTGTTAAGCTTTGTTGTTGCTGTTCACATAAATTAGGCCAGCCGGTCTTTGCTCCCTGCATTCGCTAATGGATGCTGATTAGTGTGTAGACACAAACGCTCAGAGAAAGGGATTTGGCTTGTCAGAAGATGGCTGGCCAACAACCTTCACCTCAGGGTCGAGTAGCAGGTGAGGGAGAATGAGGGACAAAGTACATCCCTGAAATTCAATTTGATTTACTGCATTGGGGATCAACACCTGCCTGTATTTGGAATAGCATGCAATGTACTTGCTATTTCTGTGGTATATGTATATATAGTATGTAAACCGTGCATAGTGAGAAAATTTGATTTTCTTCTATTTTTCTATGTTTTTCTGTGTGATTTTACTATGTTTGCCAGATTTCTATATCCAGCCTGAGGAGTATGACCCATGTGAATCAGAAATGGACTTAAAAATGACAATTAACGTGAAAATGCTGAGTTTTTAAATATATTTTCAGCATCATTTAACAATTGTGTGCGGGACATCCTTAGTATCTCAGCCAAGGTCTGAAATGAATACTCTCTAGCGCCAAATGTGAGTAAGAATTGCGTTGACAGATATATGAAACCGTGGTAACTACAAGTTGGTGTGATTTACCAAATCGCAAAGGCTGCAATTTAATTGTATAATATAGTCTGATGGTCTGTGTTTTTCAGTGTGAAGTGTGGCACTGTGTACTTTTTTCACGCAAGCAGTTCATGATCTAGTGTCTTCGGTGTTTCTGAGTGGCTCGGTCCCAGTAAATGCTGCTGTTGCTTATAACGGGCATTTAAAAACGCAACATGAGCCAACCATCTTTTCAAATTTGTATTGAGACTCGTTCATAAATCTGTTGTTAACATAAGAGAACCTTTAATGTCCCCCTGCGGTTTTCTACTAAAATAAAGCTATATGGTTTATAGTTTGAAAGCAAAGAAATTATGACAGTCATAAATACTACTAGTGTTGTAATTTTACTGTTGTTCTGTAAAATAAATTATTATTGTTGTTGCTGCTGTTATTAAATACTCTATTTTACAGTATGGGTGGTTCAGGTTTGCATTTTGTTGAGCATACTATTTAAAAAAAAAAGCATAATATAATGTAAATACCGCACAGTATTTAGTAGCATGTTAGTATTCCATTCCAAACAAAGCTGATTTGAAAACTAAAGTTTTTTGGGGGGTTTTGCCTCTAGAACGCCATAAAAATAATGGTTTGTTTTTAAAGAGGGCATCTCTCTCTCTGTGTGTGTGTGTGTGTGTGTGTGTGAGTGATAAGTGTGTGGGATACATGACCACAAATCCACCACATGGTGTTATTTTCAACATTTGTTGTTTGTGGGAAGTGCAAAATTAGCACCTTACTCTCACCTTCTCACCTCATAACGATTAGTGATCTACATAGTGCTTCAAAATACCTCAGTATGCATGTATGATAAAGATATAATTAGGCCCTCATTCTACATGAGATAAGTCAATACCATCAATCAATGCAACCAGATTATTTAATTTTTAATGCAACAAATACACGACTAAGCGACCATGTGCTAAAAAATAATTATAGTAAATATGGAGGGTAAAAAAACATGCAGTTCGTCAAGTGTGAATTGTGGAGAAAGTAATGGCACAAAACAAGACTGTACTGTAAGTGTTTGATGGTGTTAGAAGATCTCACCTTATTTAAGGCAGTGATGAAATTGAACTACAGTTCTTATCTCTCTTTGTATTCAGTGTGTGAAAGATTTCACTCAGTGTTGTCAAGACTCTCTGGTTTTTATGCTTTTCTATTGTTAACTTTCATAGCACTTGAATATCTGAACCTTTCATTCTAAGATCTGACGTTCCTTCGGCACAAAAGCATCTTCCAAACTCGCAAAGTGTTTTGTTACCTTGACAAGATTTTTTTGGCAGTAGATGTCCTTCAGTGCTTTGTTTGCTTTCTTTAATGTATTGCATTTGCATGAAATCTGTTTTCTGGAATTTTATTTTAGGCAGCGCAGAGATCCTGGCAAAAGTAAAAGGGCAAAAGGGGAAAAACGCAAACCCGCATTCAGAACAAACACTGCACCTGATCTGAGCGAACCCCCCCTGCTGTGCCGCAGACGACATAAAAGCTTGATGACTGCATATGTAGTGTGTTCATCTCCTTTTCTTGACGAGTCATGGGTTAAAGAGGGCGGTGACTAGCACGTAATTCACACTTGATGAAAAAGCGTCAAAGCAGGAGTTTATTTTCTTACACTTGGCAGCGGTTTCATTTCCTCCGGTTGCCATGCGAAGTCGGGGGAACGAATGTGGAGCTCCCAGCCAGTCGGTTACACCGTACTCATTACCACTGGAGCATAACTGTCAATGTTTATAAGGCTGCTGAAGGAACGGAGAGAGGGAGAGACAGGTGAGGGAGCTGTAGAGTTTTTGAGACGGGACAGAGGCAGACCGCCTCTCCAGAGTCTTGCGGCACGGCTGATCTCTCCTCAGTATGTTTGCTCTTATTCACTGCGACAGCTGTGGGCAGCACATTGGCTCTGCTCACCTGCGCTTCTCGCCAAGCCCACCAGACTGGGACATTCATCAAACCAAACAGCCTGCGTTTAATTGGTCCACATCCCCACCTGCTGTCACTCACCTTCGCGGCACACTGGCGAGGGATACAGACATGACGCCGCGAACACAAACCCTCTGCGCCCACAAACCAGGCAGCGGCAGGGTCATCTGAATTGCAGATGGGAAGCTGAAGCTCTCCTTTTCTCATGCTTTGGTTCGGTTTCCACAGGGATGTGTGTGGGGATGGTAATGATGTGCCCTTTCAGTTTACCTGCAGTCACCCTCGGCATCCCGGTATGCCCTGGGGCTGAAGGCATGAGAGCGCGCTGAGCCTCCTTCGTCTCCGGCTAGCGAGACTTCTTTAGTATTCGACTCTTCTGCTACTTAAAATAAGTTTTATGGAACCAGAATAACACTGCTGACTGAGTCCCTCGCATAATTCCCTCTGTCTTATTTGAACGGTGCATGGCACTTCAGCTATGAACTGCATTTGCCCCATAAGAGCGGAATGGCACCAAGAAGCACTTAATGAGCCTTTTACATTTTACTGTTAAACCTTCCATTAAACATCCGGTGTGTAGATGGCTTCAAGGAAATTACATGGTTTTAACTTTTTGGCTCAATAGACATGAAGCAAGAACGCCATTTATTCAGGCTGATTTTAAATAAATAAATGCTCAAGCTCTTTTGGTCAAGTGTAGATGAGGCCTCAACTTTAACTTTGGTGGTCTGATGAGTTGGTTTAAGTGCGGCACATTTACATTTTTTCTCTTTGTTCATCTGCTTTGTCTGAGTCTCTCTGTCAAACTATGCAAATATGGCTGTCCGTATGCATTACTGTTTGGTGTGATGGAGACCAGCATACTTTATTCTAAAATGAGTGAGGAGACAGACACTGGCCAGTGACTTTGAATTACATTACCTACTTTTATGGCCTCAGATGTAATTATCCTCATGAGATGAGCAGTTCTTTGGGAAAACTGTTTTAAAGGAGCTATAAAACCAACGGTAGGCTGAACTTAAATGGGAAAAGTGAATACAGAGGTTTTCAGCTTTAAAATCTTTTTGTGTGTTGACCTGGGAAGAAATATCTGCAGTCCAATCCAGGAATCATACAGCAATTTGTATGCCTAACCAACTACAATCTGTGTCTGTATCTGCAGATCTGTTAAAACAACTGAGCCTCATAGGTGGATGGAGAGAAACTTGTAGAGCTTAAAAATAAGAATACCCAAACTGTCATTGTTTTCATAATTTAATACTTGTGATGATGTTTTTGTTATATGATGTTTAATAGTTTTGTTTAGTAATGGTTATGTTCAGATGAAAAGCAGTTCATGAAGTTATGTTGTTATCTTGTTCTTATCTTTAACTCCTGATGTTGTTATATGATGACTGTTAGACAGTCTATGTTGAATCTCCAACTAGCACATGCTGTTTGGTAATAAAGTCTATGATTGATTTATTGATTGATTGATTTGAAAAACAACAATAATAATAATAATAAGTAAAAAATAATAATAGTAAAAAAAAGCAAATGTTTGTCAATAAAATAGACTTATTATGGAATACTTATCTATTAATAATATTAAAATAATAATAATAATATTAATACAGTTTTAAATGCTGACAGACAAAAACTATGTGTCTAAAATAATAAATAATAATAATTATTATTATTATTTCAATTAATACTGCTGTTGTAATTTATTCTTAAAATATTTCCTTCTTTTTTTTTACAGAAGAAAGAAAGTCATAAATGTTTGGAACAAAATGAGGGTTGGTAAATGGTGACTTTCATTTTGGATGAACTATGTCACTTTATGTAAAAAATGATTAGATGAATGCTATTAGGGCAGGGTATCGTTCAGAAAATGTCGATATCGATATCTATACTGATACCGATACCTTGACCGATACCTTGACTTAGATACCGGTTCCTGAACGATACTTTTTTCCAATACCAATTTTATGAAATCCATTTTAAGAAGATTACATTACCTTAAAAAATAAATAAAACCATATATATATTTTTTTTTTTTCAGTTTGTTGAGGTTTTTACAGACTCAAAGACTCATATCCTGTGCCACTGCACAAAGGAACAAAATGAAACCAACACAATAAATCAGTGCAAATAGTTTTAATAAAGTTCAAATAGTTTTCAGTGCAAAATGAACCGTTTTAAGTCAGTATGTGAGGATCAGTGCTGCATGCTTAAGATCTTTAAATCACTCAGCAGTTTTTGTTTTATGAATGGATGAATTACATGATTGGATGAACGCTATTAGGGCTGGGTATCGTTCAAAAAAATGTCGATATCGATATTTATACCGATACCGATACCTTTATCTTCAATACCGGTTCCTGAACGATACTTTTTTCGATACCAATTTTATGAAATCCATTTTAAGAAGATTACATTACTCATATATATGAGAAGTATTTGTTTTTGTTTTAAAATGTTTAAAATGTTTTAAAATGTTGTTTTAAAATGCATAACTTAGACGGAATCATCATTTCTATTCACTTTCCAGTTTCCACTGATTTACGTGATCTAATGAGCATTGGCTGTTTCTGGTGCTGTCTGCCTGTGTTTTCTCTTCCGCGATTGCTGTTCTGATTCAGAGGAAGATCATTCGCTGCTCATATATCAATCATATTACGTGTTCCTAACCCACCCTGTCTCTGGTGATGAATGTGCATTACACTTCCTGAAAAACATTTACAGGTATGAAACATGAAGCTTAGAAACACGCGATTAACGACAGTATATGATTTGTATGTGATTTTCATGAGATTCTGCCTATTTTTATAAAAATACAGTGTGTTTAACATTACATGAGAAATGCTAAGCAGGTGTAGCGATTAGCTTGATTATAAAAGGATACAAATAACATATTTTTGCAACATGATATGACCAAAACCCTCATTAGATCGCAATCGGAGGTTATTACAAACTCTCAATGGTGGTTTAAAGTGTGTTTTGAGTAAAAGCATAGTATAAATTGTGTAAATTGTCTTATGTAGCATGATGCTACAGTGTGAATGGCCACGTAACATGTGTTTTCCTTGACGCCTCACCAGAGCCAATCACCAGTACATGAATCAAGCATGCTGGATGCTTACTGGCTCACTGACGTTGATGATATTAACCCCTTAGGTATCAAAATTTGGCACCAATCGACAAGACATTTTTCGATACTCGATATTAAAAAGTATCGAACATGATACCCAGTCCTAAATGCTATACATAGAAGACAGTGAGAATTGTCTTCTTTACACTATTGAAGACATACACAGAAATCATTAAGAGATGCATTTTCTTCAGTTTAACATTAGTGAGTGATCAAAGCATCAGTAGCAGAAGAAGGGTTACCATCCTGACACGACAACTGAGGAAGGACTTTGAAAGACATCTTGAGTTCAATTCTTGAACTTAGCAAAGTTCAGAGCAGCAATAAATGTAAAAATTATGGCCTACTGGATTTTTCCCATAGTCTCCTTCATTTGCCATAAACGTACTGAAGCAATTTAAGATCCCTAAGGGGATGAGAATATAGCTTAACAGAGGATGCATCCATAAGGACAACGGCTCCTTTAAGCTCCACTGTGTCTTTTTGCATAATGGTTGTTCTTTAAGTCCAGTAAGTCGCCACAGCTTTGATGGGGGCCACCCTTATGTGAGACCCCCGTTGACAGAGGTGTAGCTTCCTGCATTCGGCAGCCTCATTAAAAGGCCGTCCAATTAAAAAGCTGTAATTGATTTCATGTTTGCCAAATGCCGACTCTGCTCTCGCAGAGTAATGCTGGAGGTCAATTTCAAATGCTCCGATGCCGAAAGATGGTTTGTGTCCCCACGGCCAAGAACTGGCCTTCCTCCACCTCCTTAAAAAGACCCTTAACATCTCCTTTATAAAGAGATGAGTCAGTCCACTTAACAACTCCTGCCTCCCTCCTTCACATGATATCACAGACTGATTCAGTGAAGGACCTAATGCACGAGCTATGCTGAGGGAGCTTTAGTTGAAAGGAAATACACCTTTCATAGAACCTCTTGTGCATTTTGATTAATAGCAGAGATACAGCAGATATTTGGGGCCTAGTGTTTGTCAAGTATAATGCAGATCTGGGCCTCTAGATGACAGGAAATGTATTCAGTGATTTAACTCAGTCAGTAGTTGGGATGCGCATTGGATCGGGTATCGGTCAGAGAGAGCCGATCCAAATCCGAGATTGTGCGTATTGTGTTACCTCTGCTCTGAAGCCATAGCATAGCTTAAAGGGTTACTCCACCTCAAAATGCAAAATTTTGTCATTAATCTCTTACCCCTGTAGCGAATTAGCTCACAACAGGAAATATGAATAATTAACCATAACTAGTTATAATTAACTATTCATATTTTAGATCCGCTGTAGATATTTAGCTGACCACTCAGGGTCAACTGTCTTGTCAATTCTAAGAACGTTAATTTCCTGGTTAAGGGAAATAACTTTCTTACTGTAAAATTCTTCAAAAGCTTGTAACGTAAATTCATATTTCCTGTCGTTGAGCTAAATTCGCTACAGCACTCTCAGTTAGATCATCCGAAGATGAATTCATAGAGACCACACATGATATAGGTGAGGTTATATTAACTAGTGGTCTATCATAACATGCATAAAACACCATACATTACAACAGACAATATACAAGAACAGTAATGGTATACACAATGACCTGAAGGATATGTGTATTCAATCAAAGAAAGGTTTTCCTATGAATTAATTAGAGAACAGTCCATTTCTCTGGGCATTATGTGTCTTTCTTATGAGGAAAATGAGGGAGTTTATCTGCCCGCATTCCTTTAGGCAATAAAACCAGTGATATCAGCATTGGTTACCATGGAACCAGTGGCCTGTTCTGCCTTTCTGAGGTGTTAGGTGCATTTCGGGAGAAGGGTCCATAGACCCTCGTAATTGGCCCTTTGGTTAGGTGAGGGGGCGTTAGATATTATTTGTTAAATATAACAAAAAGTTGTGTGTCTGATTGGTCCAAATGCTACACTCCCATGTTGTTTCAAACCCGTAAAAGCTTCGTTCGTCTTCGGAACACAATTTAAGGTATTTTGGATGAAAACCGGGAGGCTTGTGACTGTCCCATTGACTTGCACTGTCAAGGTCCAGAAAAGTATGAAAGACATCGTCAGAATAGTCCATCTGCCATCAGTGGTTCAACCGTAACGTTATGAAGCGACGAGAATGCTTTTTGTACGCGAAGAAAACAAAAATAACGACTTTATTCAACAATTCGTCGTGTCTTTCCGCATCACCGTAGCACCATTTTGGAGAATATCCGCTCTGAACGCAAGCAGCGTAGGCTCTTCTGTGTCAGCCGCGCTGCACGGATGCGCCGTTTTCCTTCAAATTTAAAGTGTAAATACCTTATACAGTCTATGGTAAATATACATAGAAAACGTAGGCCTATCCCTTTAATGTGAGCTGCATATGAATATTTAAGTCCTTCCATTAAAGTTCACACAAACTCTTTTCTCCGCTGTGGCTGTCAGTCATTCGTTCAGCCTTTAAACCCTGGTCGCGTTCGGTTACAGCAGTCAGCTCGGTAAAGCTCTCTCCAAGACCATTCTGTGTTCCCATTATTATACTTGATTTGTAAATAAATGTCTATGATTTTGCAAAAAGGACTTTATCTTCTTGCCGGAGTTTAATGTTGTTTTGTTACTTGCTACCGGGTGTCTGTGAGAACAAAACACGGGCGTAGAAAATACTTTAAATAGTTTTTAACGCGCACAGTAACTGAAATGTAAAACTGTTAAAAGAAAGGCGCAATAACTGTTGCACAGATATAATACACTACGCATCAATTTCTCTTCCCTTTGTGCTTTGCAGTTTTTAATGCAAGCGCATCATTCTGCACACCGGATGCGCATATTGTAAGCGCTTCGTGCCGCACTGTATTTATTATTGAATCTATCATTTGTTGTTGCCTTATTAAAAAAAATATGCTATACATTTAAAAGAAATGTATTTTAATTTTATACTTGTATATAAATACATTCATGAATGTTTTCAAATGGGTTTTATAATACAAATAGCAATGTGTAACATTTTACCATATTTAGTGCAACAATGTTGTTTTTTCACTAAATGTTTGGATTTGCACTGATTTTTCTAGAATAACTTTTGCAGCTGAATTATCCACTAATCTAGTTTATGATATATGTTTGTCATAGATTATGAATATACATATATTTTTTCATATTTATTTTTCTTTATAATGAAGTAGTCTGTATTTAGTAGATTGTGAAAGAATGATTATCAGTTCCACACACAGAGATATATAAATTCTACATTTATTTAAATGGGGGGAAAAAAACTTCACTGGTATTGGTATCGGCCAATACTGAACCCTAGGTATCGGAATCAGTATCGGAGGTGAAAAAGGTGGATCGGAGCATCCCTAGTCAGTAGAGCTTAAATGGTAGATCAGAGTCTGAATGTGTTTTTTTGCTGTTGGTGTTTTTGGGTTAGTGACTTGACACTCAATTTTGTCTTAATTTATTCAAAAATACATTTAAAACGCAGTTCATACATACAGCTACTTGAAAACCTCTCTTTTATGATGCATGTATTAAGCATAAGGTCAAAAATATCAGGAGGATAAACTGTCCTAAATCATGATTAAGAAAAAAATCCTTATTGAAATAATGATATATTGAAATAAAAACCATATAAAGTAGTTTGACATAATCTTTATTATTATTATTGTTGTTGTTATGTAGTGTGACCAACAGAAAATGTTATAAATTATTAGTTTGATTAAAAATATATATATGTACAGTATATATGATTAAAGAGATATTCCACACAAAAATTTAAATTCTGTCATAATTTATTCACCCTCCTGCAATTTATTCACAAACCTGTATGCATTTCTTTTTTCTGCTGAACACAAAATATATTATGAAGAATGTTCATAACCAAACATTTTAGATTCCCATTGTCTTCTGGACAGAAAATACAATGGAAATCAATGGGATCCAAAACTCTTTAATTACCCACTGTAACAACGTTCGTAGATCGGGAAGAAGGAGGCGGGAGCCGGCGAATGCTCAAAGAAAACTAAACAAACAAAAAATGAAAGTAAAGCGGCAGCCCCTCGCAGACGACTGCCACACACAAAACAATAAATAAAGTCCAGGTCTGGTCCTCTCTCGTCTTTCACTGTCGTAGCTCTTCTTTTTATCCTTCCGGAGCTCCTCCGTGGGACTCGAGACTGGTGAGTGGTGCAGGTGTCACTCATTGTCAATTACTCCACCGGCCCCGCCCCACTCTTCACATACCCCCATCGCCCCTCGCAGGCCCGGGGGGTACTCACGAGACTGCGCTTTAATAAAATAAACAAACACAAAACGAAAGTAAAGCGGCAGCCCCTCACGGACGACTGCCGCACACAAAACCCAAAATAAAATCCAGGCCTGGTCCTCTCTCGTCCAACACTGTCATCACTCCTCCTTTTATGCTTCCGGAGCTCCTCCGTGAGACTCGAGACCAGTGAGTGGCGCAGGTGTCGTGCATTAGCACTTAATCCACCGTCCTCGCTCCGTTCCGATGGCTCTCGGCCCGCTCCTCCTATTGAGGGCAGCCGGCAGCGAGTCCCCCGTTCCCTGCTCCTCCCCAATCATGGCGGATGGCAGCAGGCTCCAGCCTCTTGGCGAATGGGGCTAACTCCTCCGCTCCCTCTCGGATGGCAGCCACCCCTCTTCGACCCAGGAGCGCGGCAGCGAGCTCTCCGTCCCAGCTAGTCTTCCATCGTTCCAGCACCACCGCCTCGGGCAGCCACCTGCGGTCTCTCCGCTTGTTCCTGCTGCCCGATCTCCTCAGCACCGCGATCCCCCTCAGCAGCGAGGGCTCTCTGGCAGCATTTCCCTCCTTCCTTCCGGGTTTCGGCACCAATGTAACAAAGTTCGTAGTTCGGGAAGAAGTAGGCGGGAACCAGCGAACGCTCAAAAAAACTTTAATAAAACTCCTCAGCACCGCGATCCCCCTCAGCAGCGAGGGCTCTCTGGCAGCATTTCCCTCCTTCCTTCCGGGTTTCGGCACCAATGTAACAAAGTTCGTAGTTCGGGAAGAAGTAGGCGGGAACCAGCGAACGCTCAAAAAAACTTTAATAAAACAAACAAACACAAAATGAAAGTAAAGCGGCAGCCCCTCGCAGACGACTGCCGCACACAAAACACAAAATAAAGTCCAGGTCTGGTTCTCTCTCGTCTTTCACTGTCATAGTTCTTCTTTTTATCCTTCCGGAGCTCCTCCGTGGGACTCGAGACCAGTTTGTGGTGCAAGTGTCGCTCATTATCATTTACTCCCCCAGCCTCGCTCCGTTCCCATGGCTCTCGGCCCCGCCCCACTCGTCACACCGACATTCTTCAAAATGACTTATTTTAATAAATGTAATGGTTAAACATAGTAAGTCATTCACTTAAATCTTTTGTTGAAAATGATATGAAATGGTATAATATATATTTTCAGAACCATATGAAATCAGCATTTTCCCGTGAGTATATTTCTAAGTACTGGCATACTGTATGCTAATTTGTCCTTCCTTTTTAAAAATGTGTTATGGTTGTTATCATGGACAGTTGGATACCCTTTTATATCATTGACCCTTTTGCATGTTGGGCATCATAGTGATCATACTCTTGGTATAAAGGATGTACAGTACCAATTATCACATTATTACAATTATCACAGCACCCTCAGAAGCTCAAAGTGCAATAATTACCCTGCAGCTCAAGCTGATGTATCTGTTCCTGAAATGAGAAGCATTCTCAAATAAGCCACTGAAATGTCTACAGCCAAATGACTCTACGTGATTGACTCTGAAAGAAAGATAATGGCAGGATGGAGCCAACTACTATCTGATGCAATGCACTCAGGGAAAAAAACAAAACAAAAAAAACAATTAACTGCCCTAAAACTGGTGCTTTAAATAACTGTATCTGGGTGTGCATGTGAAGTATACATAACTTGTCTGGAGCCTCAAATATCCTTGTAGACTCCTTAACTGCCTTGTTATTGAGAGAGACAGAGCTCCATGGCTTCTGAAGTCCGTCAGCTAGGCCCTAATCATCTCTCAATTAGATCTATCTCTTAATATTACCACTGTCTCCTATGATGTGTACACAGCACAAGACAGTTCCGCTGACTCCATTATGAATAGAGACACCGCCTTATGTGGTCTCATTATTGGATAAGTAAGAGGATACAGGAGGCAGACAGAAGTTTTAAGGCCGGCCGGAATAGACGCCATCCCCATTAGCGGCAAGGCATTAACAGCGTCAGTGACACAAATGAGGGGAGGAGAACGAGAGGGGATTGAAGAAAGATGGGTTGAGGGGGAGGGTTGTGTCTTGCAGGACATAGTCCTAGAACATCAACTGTAATTACAGTGATGCTGCCATCTTGCTTCATATTGAACGTCTGCATGATGATGGTATGTTGGATCCAGCAGCCAAAGGGATAGTTTAGTAAACGTTCTAAAGTGTATGATTGTGTGTCTCAGGGGGAGCTGTAGTTTCTGTAAAATACATGTTGTTTTCTTTAAGTGTTCTTTAAGGCAAAAGGTGCACCTACACAAGTACCATGAATCAGTGTTGTTGTTGTAAACTAAAGCCATTACAATTGTTTTCGTTAACAGAAATAAAATCAAATAATAAATATTAATTGAAAAACTTACATGAAAATTAGAAATGTTGCCTTGGTGACTAACTGAAATAAAATAAATAGACTTATAAAACTTAATAAACTAAAAAAAAATGAAAAAATAACTACAACTTCAACTTAAATTAAAATGAAATAAAACTAACTGAAATAAAATAGAAGTTGATGTATTACAATTACTAAAACTGAAATTAAAGCTAAATATAAATGTTAAAATTTAATTTTTTAAACTTTTTTTAAACTTTTTAAATTTAAATGAGTTAATATGAAGTCTGAAAATAAAAACTTTTAAACTTTTTAAATTTAAATGAGTTAATATGAAGTCTGAAAATAAAAAAAGTTCATTCAATATATTTATATAATTATTTCTAAAAAAAAATTATATAATATTGTATGAATAATACTAAAATAACACTGATATGAATATGATAATGATTTAGAACCAATGTATAAATACGGTGACTGTGATTTCACCAAATACAACATGTTCCTGCTGGAACAACATTCCAATTAACCAATCAGAATTGAGGGATAACTTTTTAGGCTTACGATCAGAGTTAGATGCTTCTACACCCTTGTTAATCAGCTATCATTTCACACTGATTTTAGGAATAAATTATGGGTAGGGTTAGGTTTAGGGGTAGGGATTGGGCTTGGGCTTAGTCTATATTTTTGGACAGTAATGTTGAATGTTGATCCAGGATCAACAAAAGATGTTGATCCATGGAACATGTCTTACTTGGCAAAATCACGGCGACTGTATACATACAGTGTTTTTTTATTATATTATGCAGTTTTGTTTCGTTTTGTTTTTCTTTGTTAATTACAATTGTCAATAGACTAAAATAATCTCATGATTTCTGACAACTTTTTATAAATCGTAATGAAACATTAATATTGTTATTTATATTATAATGTTAGTAATATTATTATTAATAATATGTTAGTAAATGTAATATAATAATATTTTATTTACTTTTTAATGTTTAAATGTGTTTTTTCCCCCACCTGGGCCCCAGTTTGAAAAGCCTTATTTTAGTAAACTCATTAATTCATGCAGCGTTCTGGTATGTAACATCTAGTTTTTGCCATCCAGTCAATTCCCGAATCACATTTACCGGTATTTGTAAATCAATATCCTATTTTATTTTCTAAACATGCAGCCGTAAAATGAATTACAGTCAGCAATTCACATTGACTTTGACATCAGGTTTTTTAACCTATAATGAGACTGAACATGCAAAATACAGTATAAATGGCCTCTCATTGATATCATTCATTACTTTGATGATAGCACTCAGTAATTATCCATTTTGTTTAAGCACATCACACAACCGAGCAAGACACAGTGATGGAAGACAAGTCATTCTGATGTGTGTCACCAAGTCATTAAGCTGCTTTTGAGGGAAGCCTGCAATCTGATTCATCACTGCAATAATGAGCCAGAGATGAACTCATCAATTTAATTTTCCCTAATATAACCCGTAGACAAGCCCTCGTCTCTCATTATATTTCCTTTGCTTTTCTGTCTCTTCTACATTGTGTGTATTCTCTGTCTATTGTGTGTATTTTCTAAAGAAAGTGCTAAAGCAGACACATGTGCAGCCAGTGAGGAATGGGGCTTTAGCATATTTTAAGGGGGTTCAGACTGGAGAGTCTCTGCTCCAGTGCCTCACTGTCTATCTGCCTCCTGCTCGTCTCGTCTGCCTTGTCAAGTACACTCTTCACGACATTGACATGCCTCCTGTCACTGCTTTCTTACTTCCAGGACGCTTCTTGCCTGCCCTTTGTCATTCACCCAGAAAAAAAACAGCATATACCTGCACAGTGGGACTGACTTTTGTAAATTAAAGCACACACATACTGTAAGCATTGATTTGGGAATGATTATAGCACTTGTCTCTGTGTATTGTATTTAAAGTAATTGTTTGAAATGAGTAGTCTTTTATTTGATTCTAGGAACCCAAGGTCATGAAGAGAATAGCCATTATTGAGGTGAACTATAGTGAACGTCTGAAGAAATGCTTCACAGTCTCTTGCCTTTCCTATCCTCCCAGCTGGGTTCCGAGAATTTGAAAGACATTTTTGTGTCATTCAGAGAATTCAAATAAAATATAGTCCCCACTCAAAGCCAGCAGGAGCAGGGGTGTAGACCAAACAAAACCTTCCAAAGAATGAGAGCAGAGATATGACATCTCATAATGTCTGTATCCAACAACAGGGGAGTAATACACAATGTTCAGTGGAGGTCACCTTCAGTGTATCACGGCAGATCCCATTTGGTGTTTTTACTAGCTTTTTAAGTTTTCTCGGGTGACCATAAGTAAATGGACAATGGTCAACCAATAGACAGTACTAAACTGTTCTAGCCAGTGAACAGGCTGTGTGGTTTAGATACTTTATTAGTACTTCTAATACTTTATTATTAATAGTAGTTTGTATGGTTGTCTTGGATTTAGTCACAAAATACTAACTAAAATGAATGTTTAATAATAATAATAGTAATA
Organism: Sinocyclocheilus grahami; assembly: GCF_001515645.1. Classification (NCBI taxonomy): domain Eukaryota; kingdom Metazoa; phylum Chordata; class Actinopteri; order Cypriniformes; family Cyprinidae; genus Sinocyclocheilus; species Sinocyclocheilus grahami. The sequence goes on along the minus strand of NW_015506856.1, from coordinate 11,659 downwards.
ATTGTTATTATGAAGTTGTTAAATTATTATGGTAATTATTATTAATAATAATAGTAGAACAACTGTAATAATAATAATAATTGTTGTTGTTGTTGATGATGTTGATGCTATTATTATTATTATTATGCTTTTATTGTTTTATAAGGTTAACTAATAATAATAATAATTGTTATTATGAAGTTAAGTTATTATGGTATTTACCAATAATAATAGAGGAACAACTATAATAATAATAATAATAATAATAATTGTTGTTGTTGATTATGCTGTTGTTGCAATTATTGTTATGCTTTTATTGTTTTATAAGGTTATCTTAGGTTAAACAATATAATAATAATTATTATTATTATTATTGTTGCTGATGCTGTTGTTGATATTATTATTATGCTTATTTTATAAGGTTAGCTTAGGTTAAACAATATAATAATAACAATAATAATAACTATTATTGTTGTTGTTGTTGCTGATGCTTTTGTTGCTATTATTATTATTATGCTTTATTGTTTTTAAGGTTACCTTAGTTTAAACAATATAATAATAATAATAATAATTTCATATAAGATGAGGCAGGGAGGTGTGAGTGAAAGGATTTTCCTATTTTTTTCTTTGGGCTATTCAGGGAGAAAAGAAAACAGAAAACAAGATGCTTTTTTAATTTTTCTCTAGAATTCTAGGGTCCATATTTGAGACCCAAAGATTCCTTTCTGAAGCAATTGAATGCATTTCCCCCCTGGCGCTTTATGATAACCCATATTGACCATAACTGCAGATTAATGATTCATGAATAGGGGATGTAATGGAGTAGCTGCTTCTCTAGTTGTAATTGAGTGGAGCCATTCTGGCGAGCCGGGGCAGTTAATGTGGCCCGCTGATCAAAGCAAAGCTCTCCTCTGATTGGCATACGGCTCATCAGAGGAAGTGATGGTGAGGCACGACATCAAGGTGCTGCCTGGGCACAAATTAGCATATCATTGAAAGGAAGAGGTGAGCTGTCCCATCTCAGCAGCGTCGCTCTTGCTTGTCGTCTCTCCTGAATCCCACTCCGTCCCCTAGCAGGTGGAAAACTCCCACAGACTTTCCTTTTTGATAACAATGCTGATTGTAAGAAAAGAAAAGGAACGCAAAAGCCAACACAGACTAGTTTTAGTCCTTTACACACATACTACTTTCCACACTGAACTCGGGGACCGTGTCTTTAATTAACAGACTCACTTTAGATCATCCCTGTCATCCTGTCTAAAGCGGAGAAGGTTCAAGAACGCTGAGGAGTATGGCTTAATTAAACCACAGTGTACAGGAAAGTCAGGCTATCGCTCGGATGCAGTGCAGCGAGGGGACATGGTAAAAGTCACATCAATTCTGCATGGAGACAGCAGGTCAAGACAGACGGGGAATCTCTGAGTTTTAGTATCTAGCATGTAGCAACACCTCTGAGAGACACCACCACATTATTCAACCTGATGCCAACCGATGCAATCCAGGCTGAGAGTGAGGTGCCTCTTATCTCTTACGTTTTTTATGGCTTCTTACTAGTACGCTTGCAAATATAATGTAGATGGAAAATTTGAATTTTTTTTCCAGTGTGTTCAACTAAATATAAACATTATAGAAAATATTCTTTGTCTGATTCTGTTTATCTTGCAGTCTGACCGTCATTGTCGGCGAGCACACAGATGCCGAGAGATTTAGAGAGAGAATAAGAGATAGCGGGAGTGCAAGAGAGACTCTTTTCATCTCTCTTGGAGCATGTGACTGTGGTGGGTGTGTTCCCCACCCTCACCCTCCACCCCACACACACACACTCTGCTGTGCATGCTGGGAAGAAGGTAATGTTGACAATTCCCCCCTCTTGCCTTGTCAGCCAACAATCCCGTGTCACACTTCACCAGCACCACCATTCTCTGACACCGCTGTCAAGAAATTACATTTAATTTTCACACCTCTACTTCTTACATAGCTTTCTTCATGAATTTTTTGCCTCTTTTTTTTCCTTCCAAATACAGCAGCAACCCAAGGCCCAACCCAGGGCTGTCATGCAGATATCGATACCTTTGACAATCTGGAAAGTCTTTACCTGGTTTAGTCCTCCCACTCTCACACTTTAGTCTCTGTTACTTTCATGATGGCTAACCAAACAAATCGACCAGAGGTCACTGAAAAGCGCTAAGGTCACATGTACCTCCGAGCACTTGCGTGTGGTCAGTGACTCACATCGATTGGCTTATGTGGTAACCGCTTTAGCCCTGGGAGTTTTTGTAAATGAAGCATGCTGGAGGACTAACATCATTAAACAGAGTACAGTTTCTAGTTTGTAAAAGATGGACAGCTTGAGACACAGCCTCCGATAGGGCTCCACTGAATTTTTAATTTTTTGGCTTGATCTGATTTAATATGCCCACTTTGTCCCTCACTCCATTATGTTGAGCGGCAGTTCTCCGGTTTCCATTTTATCCACACCCCTAACAGCTGTGCAGATCAATAATTATACCTTTATCAGCTAAATTGAAGGGTGCTATTAGGCATTTTTCCAACTAAATGGTCACGTGGCTAGTGGTCGGCCTTCCATTCTGGCTCTTCGACCTCTGGGGTTTCTTTCCATTTGTAGAATCACTCTGACTTTCTAAATTAGACTCCGAAGAGACGGCCGTCTCAGCCAAAAAGCATCCCAATTTCATTATCAAGAGGCCCAGAATTTAAGATTATAAGTGATTATGTTCAACCGTTCTCGTTTGGAAAATCTCTTTAATCCTAGTCTCCATGGCTGCCTCTGACAGGGCACAGACACGGCCGGCTGGTCAGCGGCCATCAAAAGGCAAAAAAAGAAAGAGCATACGGAAGCAGGAGGAGCCCTGGCCTTGGATTGCAGGGAAAGTGGCCAGTTGGCCATCCAACAAGAGGTGCGGCATCTGATCAGGCAGAGGGAGCCACCGCTTGGCCAGAGATCACAGTGGTCAGTTGGGACGTGGCTGATCCACTTTGAGCTCTGGGAACTCTCGAGGACAGAGCACATCAAGCTGCTGTTGACCTTAGCAGCGTCAGTACCGTCTGTCAGGGTGTCATACACTCACCAGCCATTGCTCCACCAATCCTAAAGTCTCCACACTTGGACACTATGAGGCTGAAAGTGTCTGTTTTGAGTTCTATTGTAGTTTTAGCCTGTATAGATGAATCAGCAAAGTGTGAGGTGCACTGCATGGGGAATGTAATGTCTTGAATGAGTAATGGGGGCATGTTGTCACACTTGTATATGGAGCCTGCCATTACATTAGCCTATTATAGTGTTTTAAGCTGAATTTAAATTGTAAACCAATTTAATGTAATGTACAAAACCATCAAACTGTTGTTTTTTTCCACCCAATATTCTACATTGCAAACATTTATTAAAATCATCCTTAAAAATGTAGCACAGGACATGGACATTTTTTTACCCTGTGTGTGATAAGTTTCACAATTACTGTAAGCCTGCCATTAAAATATTTTTATTTATTTTATTTATTTAGTGATTTAGCAGACGCTTTTATCCAAAGCGACTTACAAATGAGGACAATAAAAGCAGTCAAAACTAACAAAAGAGCAACAATATATAAGTGCAAATGACAAGTCTCGGTTAGCCTAACGCAGTACACGTAGCAAGGTATATATATATATAAAATATAGCCTAAAAGACGACTTGCCCCATCTAACATTTATTTAATAAAATAAAATATTCTTAAGTAACATGCTGTCACAATTCTGTATGTGGGGTGGGTTGTCACAGTTAGCCATTTAACAGTCTATTATACACTTACAGCTAAATTTAAATGATAAAACAATTCATAAAATAGCAAAAATGTAAACTATTCATTCACACTGAGAACAGTTCATTTTTGTTTCAATTAATATATACTGTCTGAATGTCTTCCCTGTGTGACAACAAGCCCTGCTCTCCCCTATAATATATAAAGCTATGTGTTGTATTTCATATTATACAACTGTTTGTTTGGTCCTCAAAGATTCACATAACAAGCTAGTCGTCTTGTTGCAGCAATGTCTGGCATTACTAATCGTGGGTGTTCTTTGAAGAAAATGATCCGTAAACTCCCAAGCTAATACATCTGTATATGTGCAGTTATTATCTTAGCTTGTTTCAAAAAGCTCTGTAATTGTAATGAGTTCATTAAGACCTCATTAATATACAATTAATATATTTTGGGGCAGTTCAGTCCCTAATAATAATAAATATGTCAGTGACTTTCCTCATAATCAAAAGGCTTATTTCACTTATAAAGTCATCAAATCAGCAAGATTCATTCTTTAAGGAATGGTGGGATTCTTTTGTGCGTTTTTGTAGCTAATGGAGGACACGTTGCGCAGATTCTATTTAAAATTTGAAATTGACGGCCGCATATTGATCACCCACAGACTTTGTGCTCATTAAATGCTGCCTGATATGTCAAATCCACTTGGAAACCCCTCTCCACCAAATGAGTCCCTTTCATTCACTCTGTGACTCTTTTATACTGCAGTCTTTTAGCTGTGGGACAGAAATAATGAGGGTCTCTCTGATCAAAATCAATTTAGTATTTATTCCTTCCTCTGCTGTTTTCTCATATAGAGGAGTTCAAGTTGAAGACTCATTCTGATCTCTTACATGGATTAAAGATGAGTGTAGATTATGGACACATACAGTCTGTTTCATTTTTGTGTATGTGTTTAAAGCAGTAGCTCTTTACATGGTTTTGAAGTGTTCTCTGTACCTCACAGTCAGCAACGTTTGCTATTGGCAACTCCCCAGTCAAACATCTTTTTTGGTCAATAATGCACGAAGAAGGCACTTTACATTAAATGAATACGCTGAAAGATGAATAACTCCAAGCAACTTTTATGTAGACTGTGTAAGACCCCTTTTTTAAAAGCCACTGTACACTGTAAAAAAAAAAAAGATCAATAAGTCATGTCAACAAGTTTTTCCATTAATTTAATTAATCTGATTTACCAATTTCAGCATAATTTTTTCTAGATTATATAAGATTAATCTCCATATTTTTAAAGTCATTTTAATATATATATTTTTTGTTGAAATGACTTGTAGCGTTAATTTGATTATACTTAAAAATTTAAGGCAGCAACTAAACTTAAGTTTTTAATTTAGAATTGTTTTTACAGGATTACCTTTGAAATCCTTCAATGTTCATCTAAAGTTAATCTTTAAAAACACTAAGACACATGTTGTATGTAAATGTATTCATTAGCAAATCTCAAAATGAATATCCAAACAAAATGTTGTGATACCTAAATTCACTTGTAGCATTTAAAGTACTTAATTTTAGTTTAGGGTTTTATTTTTAATTTGTTTATATTAATACCAAAATTCTATATCAGCCATTCATCAGTTATTGGTCAAAGTATGAAAAAGATTGACTTATCTGTATCAGCCAGAGTAATAATACCATGCATATGTAGATATCATCCCTATGCACTCCCAATGAGGGCCCTTATGTTTCCCTTTTTAACATACAACAGGCCGAAGAACATTTTATTAAATAATAAAAATTTCATAACAGGCTTTCAATACCAAAACGAATGCCCTTGGTGGTGTGCAATCACCATGGTGCAGAGTGTATTTGGAATTAATTTCAATACATGAATTTCATTAATTCCATTTTCTTGCTGTCTAAAGAAAGCAGATTCAGTGAGCCAGACGTGGTTTCATGCAGTCACTCCCCAGCTTTTGAATGTGTGTGTTTTTTTATGTCCTGGTTGTTCTCCAGCCTCGTTCACAGATAATGAGAGCTTAATGATCTCCTGCATTTAAGAAACTAATTAGACGCCCTGAATCCCGCCTTAATTGCTCGGGATATCAAGGCCATGCTCAAGATTTGTGCTTGATCTATCACAGTGCGTGAAGAACACTGATCTATCTGGAAAGCAGATACACTAAAGCACTCTTTTCACTGTATTAATGGTGACCACGATGAGTGAGGTCTGGGCTGCGGTGGGAGTGAACGCTCTCTCCAACCACATCACATCCTCATGATTCATTCATTAAGGAGTTAACTGTTACCAGTGTGTCAACAGCTTGTCTTTGAAGTGATAATCTTAACATTGAGAGAGCCCTTGAATTTTTGCTTTTAATTACATTGGTTAATGGGAAATGGTCTCAATAATTCAATGAGGAGGAGTCACTGTTAAACCTCGATCCTGTTAAAGAAGCTGTGTCTAATAAATTCTTCAGGGAGCCAACATGTGGGGAAAGAGAGCTGAATCTGGAAGTGCTTTCCTTCTGGTGTGAATCAATTTTCTTCTAATGCAGAAATAGGACCGCAAGTCGGTTTCTCTGAGCTATTTTATTTGTTATTTAAAAATATTTTACTCATTTTAATGAGGCATTCATACTTTAAGAACAGGCAGAGGAAGCAAATAATGTCTAACCTTGAAAATGAGATTCATACCTAGTTATATGAATTAATATGACTGAATGAGGGAAAGTTCAGTATGCATTATTCTCTTTCTCTGTTGTGGCTGTGGCTGTGTTGAAAAGTGCACTGAGACTGATTCAGCAAGGTTTTTAGTAAAAAGCCAACAAATGTAGAGCTGCATATTTCAAGGGGTCCTGTATGAAAAACTAGGACAATTTCTGAATGAGCAATGGCAAGCTTTTCAGCATATTTTTCAGTGGATCTGAGAATACACCCACACTCCTTGATTTGGTAGGCACATAGTCTCAATGTTTCGCAAATGATAATACTTGAGGAATGTGAGATGGGTAATTTCCTCAGTGACTTTCAAAGACAGCGGTGGAAAATCTATCACCATCGTTCAGTTGATAGAGCAGGATTCTCAGCTCCTGCCTGTAATAATAGGGTCGGTTTTAATATTACCTGTCACATTAGCTTCTTCTGTTTTCTATACGCAGATATAATAATGCCATTTTCTTTCTCTCTCTCTTTTTTTGTGCAGGGATGACAGTCATGGGACAACCAGACAACCATACTTAGTTAATATGATCATAGACTTCCAAATGGTCTCAGCCATTTAATCCTATTCTTGGCTAAGCTTGTAAAAACCTTACAATCCAGTGCTTTGTGAGAATCAGACATATGCCAGCAGATTAATATGGTCATATGTCTCTCAGTGGGGGGGCATGATCAAATATTACATTATTTTTTTGATGTGTAAAGCCCGAGTGTGTTACTGCAGGAGAGGAAATTACCCCTTAGATGCCATAGACGAGGACAGATACAGCTTAAATGTTAATATACCGAGGACAGACTTGTTTACAAGCGAGCACTGTCGCGCTGCACTTAGATTAAATTTAGATTAAACCTAGATTACATTGTGTATGTGTGTGTGTGTGTGTGTGTGTTTGATACACTCAGAGTGTTTGCTGTGCAGATAAACGATGCTCCTCATAACTAGGACCCTTCCTCCCCTGTGCCCTAGCCCTTTCATCTCCAAACAAACATATTATTTGATGTGACCCCAGCCAGTTCAAACAAGCACACTGTAATCTCCACTAATGAAAGTGCTAATTCCAGCTCTAGAAAATAGACTACGAAGGATGCATTGTGAATCTCTATATGCCTTCATGGAATACTTCCAGGTTTAAAGCTGGTTCATTAAGGCCTTTATTATAATTAACAGTGTACACAAGATGGTTGTACAGACTAGTTGACTGGTTCTAATGATAGTCGATGCTTTGGGCCTGTAATCGCCCAATTTGGCTTAATGTGCACAGTCCTAAATCCTTTATTAGTGACTCTTCTACACTGTAAAAAATATCCTGCTAAGTAAAGGCAGAAAATTTAGAACTTACCGTAAGAATATGGTGGCAGTGTTTCAGGTATGACGGGATAATGGCAAGCTTTTCAGCATATTTTTCAGTGGATCTGAGAATACACCCACACTCCTTGATTTGGTAGGCACATAGTCTCAATGTTTCGCAAATGATAATACTTGAGGAATGTGAGATGGGTAATTTCCTCAGTGACTTTCAAAGACAGCGGTGGAAAATCTATCACCATCGTTCAGTTGATAGAGCAGGATTCTCAGCTCCTGCCTGTAATAATAGGGTCGGTTTTAATATTACCTGTCACATTAGCTTCTTCTGTTTTCTATACGCAGATATAATAATGCCATTTTCTTTCTCTCTCTCTTTTTTTGTGCAGGGATGACAGTCATGGGACAACCAGACAACCATACTTAGTTAATATGATCATAGACTTCCAAATGGTCTCAGCCATTTAATCCTATTCTTGGCTAAGCTTGTAAAAACCTTACAATCCAGTGCTTTGTGAGAATCAGACATATGCCAGCAGATTAATATGGTCATATGTCTCTCAGTGGGGGGGCATGATCAAATATTACATTCTTTTTTTGATGTGTAAAGCCCGAGTGTGTTACTGCAGGAGAGGAAATTACCCCTTAGATGCCATAGACGAGGACAGATACAGCTTAAATGTTAATATACCGAGGACAGACTTGTTTACAAGCGAGCACTGTTGCGCTGCACTTAGATTAAATTTAGATTAAACCTAGATTACATTGTGTATGTGTGTGTGTGTGTGTGTGTGTGTGTGTGTGTTTGATACACTCAGAGTGTTTGCTGTGCAGATAAACGATGCTCCTCATAACTAGGACCCTTCCTCCCCTGTGCCCTAGCCCTTTCATCTCCAAACAAACATATTATTTGATGTGACCCCAGCCAGTTCAAACAAGCACACTGTAATCTCCACTAATGAAAGTGCTAATTCCAGCTCTAGAAAATAGACTACGAAGGATGCATTGTGAATCTCTATATGCCTTCATGGAATACTTCCAGGTTTAAAGCTGGTTCATTAAGGCCTTTATTATAATTAACAGTGTACACAAGATGGTTGTACAGACTAGTTGACTGGTTCTAATGATAGTCGATGCTTTGGGCCTGTAATCGCCCAATTTGGCTTAATGTGCACAGTCCTAAATCCTTTATTAGTGACTCTTCTACACTGTAAAAAATATCCTGCTAAGTAAAGGCAGAAAATTTAGAACTTACCGTAAGAATATGGTGGCAGTGTTTCAGGTATGACGGGATGGAATATTGGTGCCTGTATATTTTACAACATATATTTCATTAATTTATACAATGTCAATATATCAATCTACCAAATACTTGTACCTTAAAATGTACTGATAACCACCATAATAATACAAGTGGTAAAACAGAAAACCACCTGTCCATTAAACATGATCAATACTTGTATATAGACTGTGCAGAAGGACAAAATAACATCAGGGTAACACACAACACTAAAATATGAACATGAACTAAATGACATTCATGTCAGAGCAGACAAGATTCAGACAGATGATAATGTAGCTGTTTTCACCTGTTCAGACAAGCAAAAAGCATAATCCTCTTTAATAGAAAGCTGGGCCATCTAAATGGTTGACTTGTTGAAATTTTCTTCATTTTATGTCATTATTAGTCTATTTTAAGCAAGTATTTCACTATAGATTCATTATGTTGAAGGCAAAAGTAAATATAGTTTTTTTTTTTTTTTTTATGTTTTCTGTGCTACATAATACCTGTCATTTTTGTACACAGGTTGTTCCATCATGATGTTCTCCTTAGGAGAAAAAAGGCTGGGGTTTTTTCCCCTGCTCAATCTTACTGTTCTGTCCTGTTGTATTTTATTCTTTTGTGTCCTATTCCACTTTAGAGGAAGTGGTTTCTTCATTGTGATGCTCTGTATTGGAAATGGCAGCCGTCTGAATAGAGTGTCAGTAAAAAAGGCTGTAGGCTCATATCAGCTGAGCTCACCGCTGCTGTGTAGCAGGGGATTGGTTCTCAGTTGAGCGTGTTTGTGGTCTGGAAAATCTTCCATAAGACTTGATCAGACTGTGTAGCTTTCACCTGTCATCACAGAATATCTCCTCCAGCCCGTTTGAATCTGGCCTCTACTTCCACACCAGCCGCCCGTGTTTACAAATCAAACTTCGTCTGACAGGACCTCATAAATATTGCTCTAAAACATTAGCGATTAGTCCATCTCATTCAGTGTAAAAAGCCCAATCCATCAAATCAGGGCAGTTTGGAGGTGTTTCTGGTTTCTGGTTGCAGTTATATCTAGGTTGACCTGGTTTATAGTGTATGTGTTACATGTCTCATATGAGGAGTTGTTAGATTTTATAACATGCTATTAATTCTGATGTTGGAGGAATATTGGGAAATAGTCAGGAGGCAAAGAAAATCGTTTGTCGGTGGGTTTATATGAGCTGATGTTTCAGTATTTGTGTCTCACCTCTACAAGATGCAGTGATGCTTTTATAGCTTTGTGCTTCATTTCACTTCTCCATATAATACTTGAAGCATTCAACAAATTCCTTCCAAGTTTTTGTTACAGAGTAGCCTATATGCAAAATGCATTACAGTAAAGGAGATCAGAGAGAGCAATGCATAGATGGTTGATACATTGCATTGATACATTGATCGTGTTACATGTCTCATATGAGGAGTTGTTAGATTTTATAACATGCTATTAATTCTGATGTTGGAGGAATATTGGGAAATAGTCAGGAGGCAAAGAAAATCGTTTGTCGGTGGGTTTATATGAGCTGATGTTTCAGTATTTGTGTCTCACCTCTACAAGATGCAGTGATGCTTTTATAGCTTTGTGCTTCATTTCACTTCTCCATATAATACTGAAGCATTCAACAAATTCCTTCCAAGTTTTTGTTACAGAGTAGCCTATATGCAAAATGCATTACAGTAAAGGAGATCAGAGAGAGCAATGCATAGATGGTTGATACATTGCATTGATACATTGATCTTTTTTTTTTTTTGCCAGTGCAAAAGGTATTTATGAAAAAAAAAAATCTGTGAGTGCAAAGTGGCAAATGGCAAACATATATGGATATTAATATGTGTGTGTGCATATATATTTTAGATTTTTATATTTGTGTATTTGTGTGTCTTATATAGCGTATACCTCTCAAATGTGTGAGAAGAATTCAGAGATGGTTGTGTCATTGCCTTTATTCATTGTTTTTTTTTTTTTTTTGCCAGTGCAAAAGGTATTTATGAAAAAAAAAAATCTGTGAGTGCAAAGTGGCAAATGGCAAACATATATGGATATTAATATGTGTGTGTGCATATATATTTTAGATTTTTATATTTGTGTATTTGTGTGTCTTATATAGCGTATACCTCTCAAATGTGTGTGTTTGTGTGTGTGAATAAAATAATAAAATAGAACAGATTTTTTTGTAAAAGTCTTTACTGTCACTTTTGTTCTAAATTTTAATTTATTATAATAATTTAATTTAATTTATTAAAATAATTTATTGTCCTAAAATAATTTATTTTTCAGTAAAAAAAATATATATATATATTTATATATACAGGTGCATCTCAATAAATTAGAATGTCGTGGAAAAGTTCATTTATTTCAGTAATTCAACTCAAATTGTGAAACTCGTGTATGAAATAAATTCAATGCACACAGACTGAAGTAGTTTAAGTCTTTCGTTCTTTTAATTGTGATGATTTTGGCTCACATTTAACAAAAACCCACCAATTCACTATCTCAACAAATTAGAATACTTCATAAGACCAATAAAAATGAGAATTGTTGGCCTTCTGGAAAGTATGTTTATTTACTGTGCATGTACTCAATACTTGGTAGGGGCTCCTTGTGCT
>NW_015506855.1:158825-168426 GCF_001515645.1 Sinocyclocheilus grahami | reverse complement strand
TGTGCTAATTAATAGTGTTTTCACTATATTTTGGATTTAAATATCTCTTGCAGAGTTGATGTCATACGGCTCGTTCTCTGAATCGCTGGCCGTCTCAGTGATCAGCTGTGAAACAGTGATTCTGTCCAAATTCCCTTACATATTATTGGTGGAGTTCCCTTTAAAATCTTAAATGATTCCCTTTGAGCTAAAAAATTATCACTGTTTCCCTTACAGGGCAGCAGAGAGAAAATGGCGCAAATCAAAAGATCCGTCAGACCTGAGTATGTATCAGTCTTTGCTTTCATCTTTTTCTGCCGAAGTCCATACCGCCAAATCTTCATACTTCCACAACAAGATCAACAGCGTCCCAGGATCAGGAAACGGTCCTCCATAAAATGTGCTGCACACATCTGAATATTTGGGTTGAACTGTTCTGGAACAGTGTTGTAAATACAACTTAACCACTGATTTCTAGTCGTGTCCTCTTTTGGAAGGCCAAACAAACTTTCGCTTTCACAAGTGTCACACACAAGCTTGTAACACTCCAAAGAGAAAGGAAAAATTTTAATAGCATCATATGACCCCTTTAATAATTATATTATGTCTCTTACACAAGTCTCTTACACAAATACATAGACCTAGCATCCTACCACAGTGAAATATATACTTGCATTCAGTGGTGTGACAAGAACTGTCTTGTGTTAAATGTAAAAAAGACACAAGAAATGGTCCTTGACCCAAGAAGTGTATCTGAACAAAAGCCTGTGATCATTAAAGACACAGTGATACAGCAAGTGACATCTTACAGATACCTGGGGTTTTATATGCACAATGTTCTTTGTTGGAAGACACACATTGACAGTCTGTGCACACTACTACAACAGAGGCTTTATTTTTTTAAGATGGCTGAGAATGTATGGGGTGGGTAGCAATATCTTGCTTATTTTTTACCTAGCCACGCTTGAAATTCTTATTCGCTACGGAATCACAGTCTGGTTTGGAAACTTTTCTGTTCAACTGAAAAACAAATTGGCTCATATCCACAAAACAGCCATGAAAATCATAGGAATAAAACAATATGAGCCCATCAGGACTGCATTAAGACTGTAAGGGGCCCCTGTGCTTTACCTCTTGAGGGGCCCTTCATCAACGAGAACTACAGCCTACATTCACTCAGTCTTTATAATCAAAGCTCAAGTTGTCAGCCTTTTATTTTGCAGCTATAAATGTCATTAACAAAAGATTAAACAGGTCTGTCATATAAAATAGACACACATATCACTGCATGAAATACACATGCACATAGCCAGACATATTTTACACAGATATATAAAAATGTGTAGCATTAAATTGCATGTGTTAATGTTGGTTAAATGCACTAACATTAAAGAACAGAGGAAGGTAAATTATTAAAGGTAAATGTACACATTTACAAAACGTTCTCTGCACTTTGAGTTACGCCTTCACAAATATATCAAACTGCTTGTGGATCTTTGTAACAGGCTGGTAAGTTCATTTACATTTTCAGTAATCTTACTATACACATGCAATTTTTTTAAAGTAACTAATTTACCTTAATGATAGTGAAATAATTTATTAACATTAACCAGAAGAATTAGAAAATGTGAAATATTGTTAATCATGATAGTTCTTGACTCTTGATCAAGACTCTTGATTCTTGACAGCTAATGCAATAACTATAATTGGTTCATTTGTTCTTATTTACTGACTTGTCTTCAATTGGAATCGAGAATTGTAAAATGTAATAGGTAGGCTTGTCTATAAATTTGGTATGGAAAAAACAATGATAAAACAAATTTTTTTTTGTGGCAGGGCAAATCAAAATTTTAACCACTGTTGAGCCCTTTTGGCCAAATCGCAAGTCAAGTCAAGTCAAGTCAAGTCACCTTTATTTATATAGCACTTTTAACAATACAGATTGTGTCAAAGCAACTGAACAGCATTAATTAGGAAAATAGTGTGTCAACAGACACAACTTTTTCTAAAATTTTAGACATAAAAGGAAGATTTGAGATGGGTCTGTAATTTGCCAGTTCACTAGGATCTAGTTGTGGTTTCTTAATAAGAGGCTTAATAACCGCCAGCTTGAATGGTTTTGGGACGTGACCTAAAGACAACGATGAGTTAATAATATTGAGAAGCGGTTCTTCTGCCACAGGTAACAAGTCTTTCAGTAATTTAGTGGGTACAGGCTCTAACAGGCATGTTGTTGGTTTAGATGCAGTGATAAGTTTATTTAACTCTTCCTGTCCTATAGCTGTAAAGCACTGCAGTTTATCTTTTGGTGCGATGAATGAAGCTAAAGTATTATACGCTGTAGAATCTACATTTGCTATTGTATTTCTGATGTTATCTATTTTATCAGTGAAGAAATTCATAGTCATTACTATTAAGTGTGAATCTTCAGTTGCTTCACGATTTTATTCGATTGATTATGATGCATTCACAATTCATCTTCTCCTCCAATTATTTAATTAATAATAATTACCATAGTAATAATCACAATAAACCTCTTTTTGTTATTTTACCTTTGCTACCATTGCTATGCTGATGACACACAGCTCTATTTCTCATTTCAACCAGATGATCCAACGGTAGCTGCACGGATCTCAGGCTGCCTGGCTGACATCTCGGCATGGATGAAAGAACATCACCTACAGCTCAACCTGGCAAAGACTGAGCTTCTTGTCTTCCCTGCCACTCCAACTCTACATTATGATTTCACCATCCAGCTACGTTCTTCTACAATTATCCCATCAACTTCGGTCTGAACTCTTGGTGTAATCTTTGATGACAAGCTGACCTTCAAAGGCCACATTGCAAAGACTGCTCGATCTTGCAGGTTTGCATTGCACAACATCAGAAAGATCAGGCCCTTTCTAACGGAGCATGCTGCACAACTTCTTGTCCAGGCCCAATTGTAAATCGCTTTGGATTAAAGCGTCTGAAAAATGACTAAATGTAAATGTAATGTAAATGTGACTCAGAATATGAGTTTATATCCCACACTTCTGGCTTTTTTCCCTCAGAATTGACAAACTCGCTATTGTTGAGTTAAATCGAGTTATAAAGTCCAAACTTGGAGATATAAACTTGCATTTGCGAGAAAAAAGTCAGAATTGTGAGATAAATAGGTAAATGTTATGTAAAATGTTATAGGTTTAACACTAGAACCACCACGGGGTACATTTTACCCGTGGCTGTTTTTCAAATATACATAACAGATTTAAAATAAAACATTCAAGTCTCCCAGTTATCGACTTTTACTAAAATAATGTAATTTACAATCCAATGTTAAAAATCATTCAATCAAATTAAAGACTAGAAATACAAAGACGGTTCACTCCTATATCCTTGAATGGGAGAAACTGCAATGCACAATATGCAGGAAGAGTCCCGCCTTCTAAATGAAAGAGCCAATCGCTGATTGGTAAAGTCCTTGCATCACTGCAGCCGTTAGAAGCTCTGGTTCCCATAGAAGCCTGAGGCTAGACCAGCCAATGTGCATGCGCAGTCATATGCGCGTTATAACGGCGCATACGCATTGGCTGGTCTAAGCCTGAAAAATAAGCTTTTTTAAAGCTATTTGAGCATGAGAAACAACATTCATGGGGCAGTTCATTTCAGATTTTGTTGCTGATTTGAAATATGTAATTTAATTGTGAGTTCGGTGAGCAGTTTTTTAAATTTCAGGATTCCCCCATCCATTGAGCTGCCCGGATGCATTGCAAATATGGCCGCCGAGTGAACAGACTTTCCTTGAAAGGGACTTTGGTAGTACGCACACAACAGCAACTAGACGGTACCCCAGACAGTTGTGCAGTGTGAGAAGAGCAGCGATCCAACAACTCTTAAAAAGAAAATCATGCAGTTAGCGCCCAGCATTAGTGTGCCATGGCCTTTAGGTACCATATTTACAGTTTCTTGCTATTGTACTTCATCTGTATGTTTAACGGCTGCTTAGGCTGATTACAATAACAGTTGCCCCAGCAGGAGGGTTCTACTCTTTTAAATAAAATATTTAAATCGTTTAAGTATTTAATTATCTGTTTATGACGCTGCACAGTTTGTCCTTAGTTCACATCTGTAATTTACACATCCCCCCCCCCCCATCATTTCACAGAAGGCACTCATGGGCAATCGCCAGGCCTACTCAACAGAGACGGCTGATTTACCTGCTAAACTTACTTCACCGTGATGGAAAGCAAAGGTGGCGCTGGATGGAGAAAAACAATAAAATGGAGAGAGATAAATGAGCGTGTGCAGAGGCGAGAAAGACTGTAGAGTGTGTTAATGATTGGAGATGAAAATAAGATTAGCGGGCTGGTGTGCGAGAGAGAGAGCGGGTACGTGGGTGAAATTGAGCAAGTCGGGCCACGACTGCTAAAGAGAGGCAAAACAGCGAGAATGCGGAAAGGAGATTGCATGATTGCGACGACACATGATACGCAGATAGGCTGAGATTACTGAAAAGGCAATGTGGAAAAACAGAAGCAGGTAATGAAAAAGTACAGATAAGAGTGGGTATCACTGAGAAAGAGAATACCATTGTTAAAGCGGACCAGGATGAGACGGCTCCGTGCAGAGCACACAAACACTTGATTATTGCTCAAATTGTGAGGTGCTGTGTCAGCTCGGAGAAGAAAGAGAAGAAAAGCCAGGTCTCCTGATACAGGGGAGAAAATGGGCAGCTCTAGAATTGGACATGCTGAGAGAAAGCACTTGATTGGCAACTAGAGAGATTGTTTTTTTGTATTGGTCTCCGTGCTTTTGTTCTCGACTCTTTTA
The DNA here is from genome assembly GCF_001515645.1 of Sinocyclocheilus grahami. Taxonomy (NCBI): domain Eukaryota; kingdom Metazoa; phylum Chordata; class Actinopteri; order Cypriniformes; family Cyprinidae; genus Sinocyclocheilus; species Sinocyclocheilus grahami. The sequence goes on along the minus strand of NW_015506855.1, from coordinate 163,635 downwards.
GCTTTTTGAATGTTGCCTGTGGTATATGATGTAAATCATCTAATGTCTCCCCCCTGATTTCTTTACAAAACATGGGTTCTTTCATTATGACAAAAGGCTGCCACAAACACTGTTGCATGCTGAACAGGGTCAGTTTCTGTTAATACCACAAGAGAGCACTCAATTCCTGTGGAATAAATACATCCGAATCCATATGCAGAGAATCGGAGAGGATGGAAACAAATACGTGTATAATTTTTTTTAATTAAACCTGGAAATAAATTAAAATGTTTGTGATTTTGAAACATTTAATACAAAGATCTATTATGACATAAAATGAATAAGAAGTATTTAACACGTTTGTGATATTGAGCATGTAAACTCATTTGCACACAAGGTCAAATTTTCTCGGCTCCATTGAAGCACAAGATGCTCTTTGGATCATTAATTTGTGAAATATGCCTGAAGCATTGTATCTCAAAGATGTTTGCTGTTCATTTATTTAAAGATAAATACTATCATTTTTTTATATTTATAATATGCAATGATGAAATTATATTGAAATGATTTCAAATATGTGCATGGATCATCAGGCTTTAATTCATGTCACGTACAAACTTCAATCTATGCCAAGTGCTGCCATCGTCAAGGAGAAGGAGAGAGAAAAAAGAAATAGTTAATTTTTAAATTCCATTTCACACTTGATGGAAACTCTGGACTGAAAAAAGTTAATAATAAAAATAAAAATACATGAATAAAAATACTTTTTTTTTTGTCCAACATGTAATTATTATTTTCAGATTTATTTTACTTTTGGATTTTTTCCTGGCTAGCCAGCTATACCATGCAGTACCAACCAGAGCCATCAGATGCCACTAACATTAAGCATGAAATCTAATGCTTATGAAATGTCCGTTACTTCATCAGCTGATTTATCATTGAATATTACAATTTAAGAAAATGACTGATAAAAAAAGTAGTAGAAACTTAGGAAGCATGCATTTTTCACTTTGGTGATTCAGGGCTTCTGTATCACATTGTATTATACTAGAAAAATGCAAAAGTGAAGTAGTTCTCACAGGAACATTTGGATCCTGTAATTTGAAAAAAGACACAGTAATGAGCACAACACAGCACTAAGAGAGGACATCACATCATTACTTCAGACATTTTTTGTTTTTTCCCCCCTAGTTTGGTATGTACCAACATGCGTCTTCACCCCTATATTCCACACCCGCCTTCCCATTACTGTCACGTGACACTCAATAACTCTTGTCCATCCCCAGGATTTGACAGCAATCTTGTCAGAGTGCACTCAGCAGCAGAGTGAAAGCCCTTCTGTATTGCACAACCTCATTCACTTGGGGACCATTCCTGGGGACGTTCACTCAGCCTGTGGATGGAGTAATCAGGACAGATTTTACATGCTGTGATGGAGGGCCCGAAAATACGGAAAACAACTGCTGTGTGGTTGAAAAAGGAGACATAGCTTGGCTATGCACAAAAAGATTTAGTGAGCAGCCACATGTGTCTCAGCCAGCACATCTGAGAAATCGCTCAATGCTTGGAAAAAAGCTTGCTTTGAATCATTAGCATTCATGGTACAATTTCAGGCTGTAACATGTAACCTACTGTATAAATGCTATATTAGAGATTTGGAAATGCTAGAAACAAAGTTTTTTAAAACTGAATAATTTTTTTTTGTCAAATGATCTGCCGGAAGTGCTATGAACAGCAGCTATGCCAATTATTCTACAGTAAATATTGTGAATACTTCAGATAACGGCAACCTTTCTTTGTGAAGATTTTGGTTATATATGGGAAAATATATGGGGATAACCTTTAAAATATAATGCCATATATTAAATAATAAATTTCCGTATATGGGAAACCAGTGTTGATATTTTTCAATATACTGCCACTGCAATATATGCGTGGACCATGTATGCCTATGAACATATGAAATTGATATAGCAATGAAGACAAAAATAATCTGCACTATATTTTTACATGTAACAGCTGTATTGAAACACAAATTAATGATTGGGTTTACTGTACATAAAGCTAAACCCATTCACAAACTTTTATCTAATTTTGTTACACATTTTAAATATGACAATATGTGTGAAGGTATGTAAGAAAAGAGTGTTTACTGAAAACAGTTAGATGTCTTGTTAAAATCATGGCAACATGGTTGGTGGAAAATGAATATATATATATATACAATATATTGTCACTTATTGTTCAATATACAGTATATAAAGCGGCAATTACTTCTGTATTATTCAATATATTATATATATATATATTGTACTGTATAATTATTTTCAATATACATTAGAGATTTTAATATAGCCTATTTAATAATATAAGGACTTATTTTTTCTTTGTGTAAGGAATGCCAACACCTGCAAAAACTTCAGATAATGCCAGTGTCAACATACAAAAGTGACAAATACTATCCTTACATAGTAATCATTATGCTCACAAGCTGTAATCATCACCTAACATGTTCATTCAGTCTACTTAAATGAATACATCATGTTGACTAACCATATACCCTGTATTATGTAGCTGTTAGCTTCTGGCATATGGATATACTCTGACAGACTCATCTCAGATTACTTCCTGTCTGTACTATTGAAACAATAGTATATAAAAACATGTTGCTACTTTTCACAATATATATTGTGAAAGGTGATATACAAAAAAATCTTTGATTCTTTCAAAGTGCTCGAAACACTGCGACTCCTAACATGCATAAAAACACCTTTTATAAACCAATTGCAAATGTTTACTGAAAGTGTAACCTATTAAATGCAATTAACAAATCATTGAATGCTATTAAATATGAAAGTATCTGCATAATACATTATTAAATTTGTATGGTTTGTTTTGTTTTATGGAGAGTTTGGTTAATCAGGCCAATAAAAGACTATTATAACTATAAAACCATAATTTTTTTTATGATATTTTGTGCCTTAGTAACAAAACTCTAATGATATGTTCAATGCTAAATTGTTTTTATTTTTATCTAAAATTAAAGTATACACATTTTCATTAACTGAAATAAAATAAAATATAAATGTCTGAAGAACCTTAAACGTTGTCCCACCATTTTAAGTGGCTAGGTAGTATGTATTTGCTGTAAATAAATAAAAGGGTACAATATACTTAATGTAATCATGTGTGGGTAAGGTTAGGGACAGTTTTTTTTTGTATGACTGGTTGGGTGAAGGTGTGGGGTCAACAGTGTAATTATATTTCTTTATACATAAACTTTTTTATGCAAAAACAAAATGAGGGCACCTTTAAAATGTCCCTTTCTTAAAACCAAAGCTGCGACCTTGCATTTGTTGAATGGTTTGTACTTTTTCCCCAGGTGTTCTTTAAATGGTAATAACCCTCAGTTCACTAAAATTACTTCTGGACTATTTCACTTATAAAACAAAAAACAAATCTCTCTTTTTTCCTCCTGTGAGAACCAGTGCCCTTTACAGTAACAGAGAGCATGTGTAATAAAAGAGCCACGTCCTCACTCATTCTCTTTTATTTAAACCTCACTGTGCTGTTGTGTTTAAAGTGAGGGTCTGGAACATCAAGCAGCACTCCACCCCCTCCTCTGCTGTTTCTGTAAGGACTCCAGGGTTCATTAGGTGGCAAATCGCCCTTTCAATAATCAGCCAATGTAGCTCACTCTCCCATTTTGAAAACCTTCATCTCATTAAATTCATAGTATACTCATTTGAGTTCTGTACAGACAAAAAAGATGTAAGTGAAAGAAATGGTGAGTAGTAATTAAAGAGCTGACAGGGATCCTTCTTGGATGAGTGGGTCCACTAGCACTCCTGCCACCTTTGAAGCCTCCCGCTCCACCATCCAAATCAGACGGTCTCAGACCCCCGGCTACTGCTACCTCTAGAGACTCCCACTCGACTGGCCTTTCATTTTTTGGCGGTTTAGAACAGTGGCAGTAGAGAAAAGACTGGAAATTTTGAGGATAAGGAGGAGGAATAAAATCAGCACATGACGCAAGCCAGATTCAAACCTAAATTTCCCAAATGAGCACCATAGATGTATAAAACACTAGGCAACAGCCCCAACACTGACCTGGCCTTTGGTCAATAAGTATGATGATCTAATGAATCTTTCATAACAGTCCAAATTCATATGTATATTGATACACATTAAAAAATAAGTGTAATTTTAACTGTAACATTTTGTAAAAACGCTACGGAAAAAAACTGTTAAGAGGTTAACAGTAAGTTCCCGTACTATATACAGGGAAAAGCTGTAAAATATCTAACCAGACATTTTATGTAATTTTACAGTAAAATGCTGTTAATTTTACAGTTTTTAGAAGTAAAAATAACAAATCAATGTATAATTTACAGTCAAAAACTGTAAACTGATATTCCCAGAATTCCCTGCATGACACTCCACATTTGAAAGTATTTTGTTTAAATAATCATGTTTTTTAAATAGTTTTTGTTATTAGTTATGTATATTTGGGCTTTATGTTGCATCTTCTGTTGTTTAATGAAAGTTTAATGCATTATTTAAGTATCATGTGTGTTACCATGATGGTGTTTTGTGTTTGCATGAATGACTCTGTGCACCTTCTCTATATTAGTATATACTTCAGCTTGTGGCGAAGCTACTTGTGATGAGCTTTGATTCTTCATGTGGCTCTCTCTTTTACCACCTGCATTATTATAGTGGCTGTCAGTATGTTAAAGGTGCAAAACAGATTTTAATAGCAGTGTGCATTGTTGAACTTACTGGTTTACATTCAAATTTTCTTGTTTGTAAATTACAGTTTTATACTGTA
>NW_015506855.1:153051-158568 GCF_001515645.1 Sinocyclocheilus grahami | reverse complement strand
AATGTGTTTACAGTTTTTCTGTATTTTTTACAAAATTATTCTGGCAACCACAGCTGCCAAAATTATTTTGTAAAAACCACAGAATTTTTTTTACAGTGGGGGTCATGAACTGAGAAACCAAAATGTCCTTGATATTTTGACATATAAGAGGTCACTGTATTATAAAAACATCCTATAAGTTTCAGAACTCAAAACTTTCTCGTTAGTCTAAAAACTACTCTATGTTTCACTCTATGATGTAATAGTGTGGATAAGCACCGCCTCCGCAGAGGAAGACCAACGCCTGCTTCTACATCACTGTCTGTTTAGCCCCGCCCACAAATTTGTGCACATAGTGTAATCGAGAGCGGCAAACACAGGTCTATGCAGAAACCAAATGATAAAGATGGCTCTGAAGACAAGATGCTGTACAAACTAAGCACAATTCGACAGGATTTTCAGATTTTTTTTTTATTGTGTTTTTTTATGTAAAAATCTTGATATTATAAGGGGGCCTCAGAGAACAGTACAACAATAAAAGGCTTGTTTTTTTAATGGGGTTTTGGTTAAATATCTAAATTAAGTTTTGTGAATAACAAGCTCAAGATATTTAAATGTTTTCTTCTATGAAATAAAACACATAAGTAATATCCCCTTTAGGATTTTTTATGCGTTTTTAGACGTTTGCTAAGTGGCTAAATTGTACTACAGAGGCTGTTGGGGACATTAAGCATCCCAGGTAACATTAACACTGAACAGGCAAACTCATCTACTCATGGATGTGTTTTTACAGTCTCATTATGTTTATATTCATGCTCGTTCAATCTGGTCTAATTCAAACTTTCAGGGAAAATATAAATGTGGTTGAAGTGGTGTCCGTGGTGTAGTTTGTTTAAAGCCTACGTTTAGCTTTTTATTTCTGCCGATTGTATTTAGGCTTCAAAATTAATGAAAGTTGTATTTGTGAAAATGATTGGGATGAACAAAACATTTAAGAATCATAAATGTTTGCTGGTCACGTTTGTTTGAGTTTATTTTCTGCAATAATCCAAAAGCCAGTGGAAAAATGCTAACTTTCAGAATGGTCTACAAAAATACATACTCACTGAAGCACTATTCAGAGCCATTGAAATTCAATCCAGTTGGAAATCATCTGAAAGCTCTCGTTTGAATCTAAACGTGTGAAAGTACAAATATTTTATATGCACATGAAGTCCACTCCAATAAATCTTCAGTTTTAATTAAGCTCTCAACACTCCATTAGATCAACCAGCGGACAGCACACTGCAGTATGAAGTGATAATTTAGACAGTGGGGTGGTTTTAGTCAATGGCTTCCACCTTCATATGAACTGCCCAGTCTCATTTACTTTATGAAATTAAACCATGCTGGACACAAACTCAAAACAAAGAGTATTCTTTTAGGCTGAGTATTATTGAATGGACAATTGTTGTAGGGCTCTTTTATCTTCTCCCTTGATATGCTTTCGCTAAACAATTCCGTAATACAAACTGTGATCTGGAATTTTTATGAAGGTTAATTACCCAGGCCCTATTGTGAGGCTATCTACACTTGTGCAATGTCAGTGACACTGTTATGACAGGGATAATATCCACTCACAATCTGAATGATGTGCTCTCAACTCCACCATTAGAGACAAAATCTTTCTAGCATTGTGATTATTTAGTTCTAGTGATTGCATCACAATAATCAAACTTCACATATAACTTTTTGAGTGTTGTTGGGTAGTCGCTAGTGTGCTGCTATGGTGTAGTTTGGCAGTTAGGTTCTGGATGGTCGGTAAAGAGCTAGACAACTGCTAGCTTGCTAGTGTGTTCAGGTGATTGCTAGAATGTTTTGGGAGGTCACTAGGGCATTGTTACGCAGTTGTAAGCGTGCAGCTGCTGCCTGTCTGTCAGGAAGCTGTTGATCCACTGACAGACGGAGGTGGGCACGGAGAGCTGAGATAGTTTGAGCAGGAGGAGGTTTGGGATGATAGTGTTAAAGGCCGAGCTGAAGTCCACGAACAGGATCCTCACATAAGTCCAGTGAAGTGAAGGTTAATATTTAGGGTCAAAGGTTTTGAACAAATCCATAACTCTAAGTATGAGCAATAGAAATGCTTATCTTAGCAAACACCACTTCAAATCAGTAGTTATGAATGTCCTTGCTCTCCAGAGGACTTTGATCTTAGAGTATGCGTATGCTAAAATCCACGGAAACGATCATATTTATAAAAATGGTCTTTGACGTGGAAAAATACTTACCGCCACGTCAGGGTCTGAGCAGGCGTACGTACTCGATTACTAGCGTAACCTCGGTTCCCTGAGATACGGGAACGTACTACGTCTGCTTAGACGCATATGGGAACATAGTACAATCACACCGTGCTAATGTAGTGGAACGACTAAAGGTATAAACTTCCATAAGCAACCAATACTCAAAGAGAAGTTAACAATAACCCAAGGCTAAGACGGGCTGAGCTTCCTTGGTCACACCCGGACAGTTAATTGTTCTAGAGTACTCCCATAACTTCGACACCCAGGGGTCGAGAGCTAACAGGTGACACAATGCCAGAGAACTTGGGCGTGATACGGTCAAGGGCTCTCTGCCAGATCTGTTTACGCAGCGCATGTCACTACAAGCGGAAAGGACCCTGGCCTGCAAGGCCGGGACTTTCAGGTTATAAAACCTTGCGAATGTGGACGGCGAGGCCCAGCCGGCCGCCTCACAAATATCCGCAATGGACACACCACTGGACCATGCCAAGACGAGGCGATGCCTCAAGTCGAGTGGGCCCATACTCCAATGGGGGATTGGAGGCCCAAAGAAGTATGCTAGCGAGATGGAGTCTACTATCCATCTAGAGAGTCTTTGCTTTGTAACCAGAAGCCCTTTGCTGTGGTTACTGAAGCTGACAAATAGTTGTTCTGATCGCCTATATGGAGCGGAACGCTCAATATAGATTCTCAAAGCTCTGACGGGGCAGAGCAGAGATAGCTCTCTGTCTTCTTCAGTTGGAGGAAGCGCAGAGAGCGTAATGACCTGTGCTCTGAATGGAGTGGAGAGCACTCTAGGTACGTAACCGTGCCTTTGTTTCAGGACAACTTTAGAGTCGTTAGACTCGAATTCCAGGAAGGCAGGGCTAATAGAGAGTGCCTGCAGGTCCCCTATTCGCTTTACTGATGCCAGTGCTAGAAGCAGAGCAGGCTTCAGCGATAGCGACCTAATGTTGGCAGACTGTAGCGGCTCGAAAGTGGGGCCCTTCAGGGCCCTCAGTACAGTGGGCAGGTCCCATGAAGGGATGGTAGGGGGACGAGGCGGATTCAACCTCCTTACACCCCTCAGGAAGCAGATGACCACGCTATTTCTGCCCACCGATTGACCGTCAATAGGGGCATGAGAGGCCGCTATAGCCGCCACATAGACGTTGAGCGTGGATGGGGAACGTCCCTTATCCAGTAGCTCTTGTAGAAATGACAACACCTCTGCCAAATCGGAAGTAAGGGGGTCTTTGCCGCGGTTTCGACACCAAGCAGAGAAAAAAGACCACTTTAAGGCATAGAGGTGTCTCGTAGACGGAGCTCTAGCATCCAAAATTGTGTTTAAGACTCGCTCTGGGAGGCACGAGGGCTCCCGTAGAGCGGCCAGAGGTGCAGGGCCCATAGGTCGGGCCGAGGATGCCATAATGTCCGTTCGTTTGAGAGAGGAGATCCTGTCTTAGCGGAGCAGGCCAAGGGGCCACTATCAATAGCTGAGTTAGCTCCGATAGCCACAGCTGGTTCATCCAAAGGGGGGCCACCAGGAAAACCCTGTGTTCTTGTTCCCTCACTCGCCTGATTACCTGTGGGATCAGAGCGATTGGGGGAAAAGCATAAAGAAGGAGGTTGGGCCAATCATGGGCCAACGCATCCCTGGTCTTTGAGAAATAGATTGGGCAGTGAGAGTTGAAGAAGAAGCGCTCTACCAGCGTGAAGAGGCGCTTCGATGAGAGGCCTCCCTGCCGATTTATGTAGGACACCACAGACATGTTGTCCAATCGGATTAGCACATGGTGCCCTTTTAGGACTGTCAGGAAGAACTGACAGGCTCGACATACTGCTAGCATTTCTAAGCAGTTGATGTGGAAGCCTTTTTCCACCTTCGACCAGTGGCCGAAAGTCGGTGTGCCCTTGCACAGGGCCCCCCAACCTGAGTTGGAGGTTGGAGTTGGAGGCCTGAGTCGAAAATTGTTCCCAGGAACGAAATTCGCTGGCTGCGAAACAATGAGCTCTTGGCAAAATTGACCCTGAGTCCCAGGCACTCCAGGTGGCTGAGGAGGAGGGTCCTGTGTGATATTAATTCTGCCTCTGACTGGGCCAGAACGAGCCAGTCGTCGAGGTAATTGATTATACGGATTACCATCTGTCTCAGAGGGGAGGGAGCCGCATCCATGCACTTCGTAAAAGTGTGGGGGGCCAGGGATAGCCCGAAGGGAAGGACCGTATATTGATAAGCCACTACCTCGAAGGCGAATCTCAAGAATTGCCTGTGACAGGGGGCTATCTGGATGTGAAAGTATGCATCCTTCAAGCCCAGAGAAAAGAAGTCATCAAGCAGCTCGCCCTCACTTCCCCCAAATGAGATCAGGTCGCTCGCGCCAGCAGAGGGACACTGATCAGACCGGGAGAAAAGGACTTGGGAATACTCTCTCTGGGGCGAGAGCGAGGCAAGCGGGATCTGGGCCGGCGTGGGTTCGCTCGTAGCCGGTCGCTCGACCCCTTTGCCCCACTGTTTTTTCCTCACAGGTCCCTAGGAGGAAGAAAACGGGAGGGCGCTGGGGGCGGAGTCGCTCTCTGAAAAGAAAGCGATCCGTGAGCGGAGAGAGGCGAGACTGGAGCTCTCGCAGTGGGAGCAAATAGATCCCATGAGCGCAGCTTCCGCATGGGATTTCCCCAAGCAGGAAACGCACTCCGTGTGGCCGTCATCAGCGTGCAGGGGAGACCCGCACGAACCGCAGTAACGGCGTGGCATTTGCAACAACGCCAATTTGCTCTTTTAGAAGCTCTTTTAGATATTGCCGAAAGGCGGCAGGGGAACCGGACCGGAACTGCTGCGTCGCTGGAGCGGCGGAGAAGCAGGTCAGTCATGCTGAGAGGTCCCGATTCCAGCTGCGAAGGCGTGTCAATGGCGAGTGGCTTCGGATCAGCTTGAGGACGTAAAGTCATTGCTGAAGGAGAAGAAATCTGAGAATCCTGTGGCGAGGGCCCGCTTATATAGCCAGATGCCCTGCCCTTTCTGGTGGGCTTTGGCGGGCTTCGTCGCCATAGGCTTGTGCAGCTCCACTGCCCAGCCATTGGTTCGTTTTTTAAGCACTGCACAAACCAATGGCCATGCAGTTTCACTGCATGAATGTAAAGGCTTCAGTTCAGGAGAAAAAATTAGGGTTTTCCCCCCCATATTTTTTCCCTAAGCAGACGCAGTACGAGTGTAGTATCGAAAGGGAACGCACTTTTCCTTGTGGCAAAGTCAGAGTACTGCAGCTATTTGAACATCTAA
>NW_015506855.1:150832-152720 GCF_001515645.1 Sinocyclocheilus grahami | reverse complement strand
GGCAAGCGGGATCTGGGCCGGCGTGGGTTCGCTCGTAGCCGGTCGCTCGACCCCTTTGCCCCACTGTTTTTTCCTCACAGGTCCCTAGGAGGAAGAAAACGGGAGGGCGCTGGGGGCGGAGTCGCTCTCTGAAAAGAAAGCGATCCGTGAGCGGAGAGAGGCGAGACTGGAGCTCTCGCAGTGGGAGCAAATAGATCCCATGAGCGCAGCTTCCGCATGGGATTTCCCCAAGCAGGAAACGCACTCCGTGTGGCCGTCATCAGCGTGCAGGGGAGACCCGCACGAACCGCAGTAACGGCGTGGCATTTGCAACAACGCCAATTTGCTCTTTTAGAAGCTCTTTTAGATATTGCCGAAAGGCGGCAGGGGAACCGGACCGGAACTGCTGCGTCGCTGGAGCGGCGGAGAAGCAGGTCAGTCATGCTGAGAGGTCCCGATTCCAGCTGCGAAGGCGTGTCAATGGCGAGTGGCTTCGGATCAGCTTGAGGACGTCAGTCATTGCTGAAGGAGAAGAAATCTGAGAATCCTGTGGCGAGGGCCCGCTTATATAGCCAGATGCCCTGCCCTTTCTGGTGGGCTTTGGCGGGCTTCGTCGCCATAGGCTTGTGCAGCTCCACTGCCCAGCCATTGGTTCGTTTTTTAAGCACTGCACAAACCAATGGCCATGCAGTTTCACTGCATGAATGTAAAGGCTTCAGTTCAGGAGAAAAAATTAGGGTTTTCCCCCCCATATTTTTTCCCTAAGCAGACGCAGTACGAGTGTAGTATCGAAAGGGAACGCACTTTTCCTTGTGGCAAAGTCAGAGTACTGCAGCTATTTGAACATCTAAGCTGCAATAATAATAAAAGCGGTGTACGTGCAAGCACTGAATTCATCATAAACAACAAAGATGCAGTATAAGAGATTAATTGTGCAGTGTAGTCAGATTTTTTATTAACGGGAGTTTTTGCAAGATTAAACTGACCTTTTTAGTAGCCTAATGTTGAGAGTTCTTTACTTGCTTTCTGTACAGTTTATTCCATGTCGTTGTTTTTTGATTATTTTATTTTACAAGAGAACTTGCGAAGTCTTGATTTACTAGTAATGCGTAAAATAGAAAAAAAATGCATAAACGCATCTCAGACTGTTTTGTCTGTGTAGCCTTTAAGTATAGGCCTATGTCGTGCAATAACGGTTTTTATATATTCTATTCAATAACATTGTTAACTGTTTTTATTTATAACATCTGCTGCTTTGTTTCTGTGAAAATGAACAGAGACAACAGCCTTAAAGTTTGTTTTTGTCATTTACATCAGTTATATTTGCATAAAATACACTATATATTTTTGTGTCAGTACATTAATGGCACATTTGAGCAGCATTAGTAAACTGTGTAAATATAAAGAAATGCCAAATCACACGCACATGTTTTTTTTCAAGACCGGCGACCATAATCGTGTAATCATTTATTTTATTATGAAATGAAACGTCCAATTTTTCTTTCAATAATGTTTTTTTTAAAGTTTTGCAAGAATTTCGTGATACTAAACTTTTTATTAGTTGTCATACCAAGTGATTTTAAAAGTAGGATGGCTCACTTTTTATAAGATGACTGAAAATTTTACTTGAATTCATAGTTTATTCTTACTTTTGGAAACCTAATTGTTTTATAATTACTACTATTATTATTATTATTATTATTTCTGTTGTTTCTAGAAGTAGTAATTTTGATAACAGTCAATAGAAAAAATATAACTACACACACATCGTTTGTCCACAGAATAATTACTCATTATTAAATAAAAAGCGCTCCCGCACGAACCTCTACCTCCGCCAGCAGGACCTCAATTTCAGACTCAGTAAAGTTTTTCTTTTTCTTTGTGCTCATCATTCTAAAGCATAGAAATT
>NW_015506855.1:149745-150533 GCF_001515645.1 Sinocyclocheilus grahami | reverse complement strand
GGCGGAGTCGCTCTCTGAAAAGAAAGCGATCCGTGAGCGGAGAGAGGCGAGACTGGAGCTCTCGCAGTGGGAGCAAATAGATCCCATGAGCGCAGCTTCCGCATGGGATTTCCCCAAGCAGGAAACGCACTCCGTGTGGCCGTCATCAGCGTGCAGGGGAGACCCGCACGAACCGCAGTAACGGCGTGGCATTTGCAACAACGCCAATTTGCTCTTTTAGAAGCTCTTTTAGATATTGCCGAAAGGCGGCAGGGGAACCGGACCGGAACTGCTGCGTCGCTGGAGCGGCGGAGAAGCAGGTCAGTCATGCTGAGAGGTCCCGATTCCAGCTGCGAAGGCGTGTCAATGGCGAGTGTCAGCTTGACAGCTTGAGGACGTAAAGTCATTGCTGAAGGAGAAGAAATCTGAGAATCCTGTGGCGAGGGCCCGCTTATATGCCCTGCCGCCCTGCCCTTTCTGGTGGGCTTTGGCGGGCTTCGTCGCCATAGGCTTGTGCAGCTCCGCTGCCGCGCCATTGGTTTGTTTTTAAAGCCCTGCACGAACCAATGGCTGTGCAGTTTCATTGCGTGAATGAAATGGGCTTCAGTTCAGGAGAAAAAAGGCTATTTTCCCATATGCGTCTAGCAAGACGCAATACGAGTGAAGTATCGAAAGGGAACTAAGAATGAACCATAGTTCTTCAGCATTTACTAATCTGAGCTATTTGAATATTTGAACATCTAAGCTGCAATAATAATAAAAGCGGTGTACGTGCAAGCACTGAATTCATCATAAACAACAGTATAAGA
>NW_015506855.1:142830-149523 GCF_001515645.1 Sinocyclocheilus grahami | reverse complement strand
ATAGGCCTATGTCGTGCAATATCGGTTTTTATATATTCTATTCAATAACATTGTTAACTGTTTTTATTTATAACATCTGCTGCTTTGTTTCTGTGAAAATTAACAGAGACAACAGCCTTAAAGTTTGTTTTTGTCATTTACATCAGTTATATTTGCATAAAATACACTATATATTTTTGTGTCAGTACATTAATGGCACATTTGAGCAGCATTAGTAAACTGTGTAAATATAAAGAAATGCCAAATCACACGCACATGTTTTTTTTCAAGACCGGCGACCATAATCGTGTAATCATTTATTTTATTATGAAATGAAACGTCCAATTTTTCTTTCAATAATGTTTTTTTTAAAGTTTTGCAAGAATTTCGTGATACTAAACTTTTTATTAGTTGTCATACCAAGTGATTTTAAAAGTAGGATGGCTCACTTTTTATAAGATGACTGAAAATTTTACTTGAATTCATAGTTTATTCTTACTTTTGGAAACCTAATTGTTTTATAATTACTACTATTATTATTATTATTATTATTTCTGTTGTTTCTAGAAGTAGTAATTTTGATAACAGTCAATAGAAAAAATATAACTACACACACATCGTTTGTCCACAGAATAATTACTCATTATTAAATAAAAAGCGCTCCCGCACGAACCTCTACCTCCGCCAGCAGGACCTCAATTTCAGACTCAGTAAAGTTTTTCTTTTTCTTTGTGCTCATCATTCTAAAGCATAGAAATTCAGATATTGGCGTGTGCTCTTTTATGTGGTAATATTATTAATTAGGGGGCGGAGATCTGACACCAGTCATCTGCCCACAATATCAAGATCATTTGCGATTTATATATGTCACATCTGGAAGAGAGGCGTACGCACATGTTTTTGTGTGCACGCTCGTTTTCTCTGAATCGCACTTACGCACTTTTGAGAAATGATCTTAGAACAAATTTAGGATGATTTATACGCAACTTTTTTATAAATGAGGCCCCAGTTTTCTCGTATTGTGAAAAGTCACAGTCAAATAATCTGATATTACATGATCTAAACAGGTATTGTTTACCTCAGAAGCGTCTGCACATGAATACAGCGTTAAAGCAGCCTGAATCCTGAAATGATCCTGAATCCTCTGAATGCAACATTTCTTGACATAAATGAACAGATCTTGGTATGACAAAGTTGCAGTGCCTTTTTTATTGGGGTATATATTTAATATCGGCACATCATTGTCTCTCGAAAAGACTCTTATACAGTACAATCCAAAATGACAGCTGACTTACTGAGTGAATTCACTCTCATATAAAAAAACAAGCACTGCTGTCTAAATGAAATAAAACGTCTCGGGTTACTTATGTAACCATGGTTCCCTGAGTAGGGAACGAGACACTGCGTCCTCTAGGTTTCTTGCCATGCTGCGGACGCAAGCTTCAGACGAAGAAGTGAACGATGTGTAGCTCCCGGCACCGATTTATACTGTAGTCGCACCGGTAGTGACGTCATGGCTGTCGCCGGCCAACGAGTTGGTGTTTTTTCAATGTATGCTTCAGATACGAGTCACGACGAGGCGTTCCCCATAGCGACCCCTAGAGGACGCAGTTCGAAGTTCCCATGAAAGGGAACGTCTCGGGTTACTTATGTAACCATGGTTCCCTGAGTAGGGAACGAGACACTGCGTCCTCTAGGTTTCTTGCCATGCTGCGGACGCAAGCTTCAGACGAAGAAGTGAACGATGTGTAGCTCCCGGCACCGATTTATACTGTAGTCGCACCGGTAGTGACGTCATGGCTGTCGCCGGCCAACGAGTTGGTGTTTTTTCAATGTATGCTTCAGATACGAGTCACGACGAGGCGTTCCCCATAGCGACCCCTAGAGGACGCAGTTCGAAGTTCCCATGAAAGGGAACGTCTCGGGTTACTTATGTAACCATGGTTCCCTGAGTAGGGAACGAGACACTGCGTCCTCTAGGTTTCTTGCCATGCTGCGGACGCAAGCTTCAGACGAAGAAGTGAACGATGTGTAGCTCCCGGCACCGATTTATACTGTAGTCGCACCGGTAGTGACGTCATGGCTGTCGCCGGCCAACGAGTTGGTGTTTTTTCAATGTATGCTTCAGATACGAGTCACGACGAGGCGTTCCCCATAGCGACCCCTAGAGGACGCAGTTCGAAGTTCCCATGAAAGGGAACGTCTCGGGTTACTTATGTAACCATGGTTCCCTGAGTAGGGAACGAGACACTGCGTCCTCTAGGTTTCTTGCCATGCTGCGGACGCAAGCTTCAGACGAAGAAGTGAACGATGTGTAGCTCCCGGCACCGATTTATACTGTAGTCGCACCGGTAGTGACGTCATGGCTGTCGCCGGCCAACGAGTTGGTGTTTTTTCAATGTATGCTTCAGATACGAGTCACGACGAGGCGTTCCCCATAGCGACCCCTAGAGGACGCAGTTCGAAGTTCCCATGAAAGGGAACGTCTCGGGTTACTTATGTAACCATGGTTCCCTGAGTAGGGAACGAGACACTGCGTCCTCTAGGTTTCTTGCCATGCTGCGGACGCAAGCTTCAGACGAAGAAGTGAACGATGTGTAGCTCCCGGCACCGATTTATACTGTAGTCGCACCGGTAGTGACGTCATGGCTGTCGCCGGCCAACGAGTTGGTGTTTTTTCAATGTATGCTTCAGATACGAGTCACGACGAGGCGTTCCCCATAGCGACCCCTAGAGGACGCAGTTCGAAGTTCCCATGAAAGGGAACGTCTCGGGTTACTTATGTAACCATGGTTCCCTGAGTAGGGAACGAGACACTGCGTCCTCTAGGTTTCTTGCCATGCTGCGGACGCAAGCTTCAGACGAAGAAGTGAACGATGTGTAGCTCCCGGCACCGATTTATACTGTAGTCGCACCGGTAGTGACGTCATGGCTGTCGCCGGCCAACGAGTTGGTGTTTTTTCAATGTATGCTTCAGATACGAGTCACGACGAGGCGTTCCCCATAGCGACCCCTAGAGGACGCAGTTCGAAGTTCCCATGAAAGGGAACTTGTAGTGTCTCCATATTCATCATAGCTCTGTGTGTGAGATATCACCTCACACAGGCTTACAACTGGCAGAAGAGACGGGTCTTGTCTCGCTGGCAGTGAAACAGGCAGCCACATTGTTCATCATCTGCCTGTGTCAGGTGGTAACATAGCAGGAGAACTGGTGACTGTTCTGATATTAGCAACATGACTATGTGTCTGGTCCACGGGATAGTCTCGTTAAACGGTGCTGTTAATTACACCCAACCTTTTTGCACCTGATCTGGATCAATGTCTACTGCTGAGATTATATTGTATTGTTTGAGAGTTAAGCTAACTGAAAATATTCACAATTTGGTTGAAGCAGGCATGGGTACATGGGTGCTTGATCAAGAGTTGTTCTTAACCTTTTAGATTTCAAGACCCCCTTTGTACAAGACAATAATCAAAGACTCTCCTGTCCAAACTTCTGCTGTACTAAAAATAAACTCAAAAATATTATGTTAATTTTGTGTTGAAATGTTGTTGATCTTTTTTGTGTGTTTCTTCTTTTTAAAGCATTTTATTTAATATTGAGTTAATATAATTAAATATGAAGACTACAACTGAAGACTTATTAGGGCCCCCTGAAAATTTGCTGGTCCCAGACCCCTAGTTGAGAACCACTGTTCTACAATATGGGTGGCATTTCTGTCCCTGAAAATGGCTTAAATTATAAACATCAACACACAATCAACAATACTTTATCTGGTCTTTATCAACAGGTCTTTATCTGACCTGTTCTAACCTCCGTTTCCAACAACTTCTTGGTTTATTCTTCTTGGTAATATGCATATTTTCATATATAAAATGGAAAAACTACCATTTTGTGTTTATGTTCTCTCTATATTGTTTAGCATTTAACAGGCATGATGTATTATTAAAAGACCTGAAATGATCCCCGAGGTTATGCATCATTACCATCATATTTCCCCCTTTTTAAAGGGGTCATATGATGCGATTTCAATTTTTCCTTTCTCTTTGAAGTGTTACAAGCTCTTGGTGCATAAAGAAGATCTGTAAAGTTGCGACCTGGACCTTCGTGGAATGAAGGTTTTGAAGGCCGCTGAGCGTGCCTTCGCCTCCCTGAACTTTTCGATGACCGTCTCAACGGATGTACCAAAAAGTTCAGAGGGCGAAACCGGGGCATCGAGAAGAAAACCCCTTTCTTTCTTCCCGATGTCTGCCAGGTTTACCCACAGCTGCCTCTCCGTTACTACCATCGCTGCCATAGATCTGCCCATGGCAGAGGCAGCCTGCTTAGTAGCACGAAGAGCAAGATCCGTGGTGCGGCGTAACTCAGCCATCTCATCAGAAGAAAGGCCCTCGCCTTTATCCAGGTCTTTCAGCAGATCAGCCTGGTATGCTTGGAGCACCGCCATCGTGTGCAGTGAAGCAACAGCCTGACCTGCTGCTGCGTATGCCTTGCCATTCATTTTAGATGTAGCTTGAAGAGGCATGGATGGCAAGGAGGGAGTTTTGAGAGATGATGTCTCTCCCATAGAGAGATAGCTAGCTAGCGTCTCTTCTACAGGGGGCATTCTCTCATAGCCGTTTTCGCGCACCGCCTCGATATTCGCATAACTGGTATGCTGAAACCGATGGATGCGTGAGGAAAACGGCTTCTTCCATTCCTTCTCGATCTCAGTATGGAGATCAGGAAGGAAAGGAAGACTCACCTGAGCTGGAGGGTTATGGCCAGAAAGATAACGTTCGTCGAGACGACCTCGCGACGCCACTTCCTTAGTCCGCTTCCATGGCAAGTCAAGTCTTGCCGTGGCGCGATCCATAACCTCTAAGAGCTCATCATACGCAGGGCAGGAGGATTGAGAAGGCTCAGCCTCAGCTTCTTCGCTCTCATCATCCATTTCCTGCTCTTCCTGGGCTGAACCCAGCAGAGCACTGGCCCCTGGATCAGATGATGTTAAGGAGAGAACATCATCCTCCAGTGGCTGTCTCTCGCCCCCCGCCGATGAGCGCGAGAAGGAAAGTCCCTCTCTAAACTCATCGGCCAGGTCCACCTGAGATCCCCACGAGCTCATTCTCCTCCGTGCCTCAGCAGCGGAGGGTCCTGAACCGCGGGAAGCAGATGGCTGCCCCTCTTTACTTGAAAAGAGAGACAAACGAGAACGGAGTTTTTTCATTGGAGAAAACTCGCAATGCACGCAGATTGCCCCCTCGAGGACATCGCGTGCGTGCTCTCTTTCCCAAACAAACAACACATAGATCGTGTGTGTCATCTGGTGTCAAATAGCGCTGACACGGATGCACACACCTTCTAAATGCTCTACTAGTGCTCGCCATAATATTAATAGATAGCTCTTACTTTTTCCTTGAAAATGCACGCTTCAAACAGAACAGTCAATGAAGACGAAGAAGAGAACGATGTGTAGCTCCCGGCACCGATTTATACTGTAGTCGCACCGGTAGTGACGTCATGGCTGTCGCCGGCCAACGAGTTGGTGTTTTTTCAATGTATGCTTCAGATACGAGTCACGACGAGGCGTTCCCCATAGCGACCCCTAGAGGACGCAGTTCGAAGTTCCCATGAAAGGGAACTTGTAGTGTCTCCATATTCATCATAGCTCTGTGTGTGAGATATCACCTCACACAGGCTTACAACTGGCAGAAGAGACGGGTCTTGTCTCGCTGGCAGTGAAACAGGCAGCCACATTGTTCATCATCTGCCTGTGTCAGGTGGTAACATAGCAGGAGAACTGGTGACTGTTCTGATATTAGCAACATGACTATGTGTCTGGTCCACGGGATAGTCTCGTTAAACGGTGCTGTTAATTACACCCAACCTTTTTGCACCTGATCTGGATCAATGTCTACTGCTGAGATTATATTGTATTGTTTGAGAGTTAAGCTAACTGAAAATATTCACAATTTGGTTGAAGCAGGCATGGGTACATGGGTGCTTGATCAAGAGTTGTTCTTAACCTTTTAGATTTCAAGACCCCCTTTGTACAAGACAATAATCAAAGACTCTCCTGTCCAAACTTCTGCTGTACTAAAAATAAACTCAAAAATATTATGTTAATTTTGTGTTGAAATGTTGTTGATCTTTTTTGTGTGTTTCTTCTTTTTAAAGCATTTTATTTAATATTGAGTTAATATAATTAAATATGAAGACTACAACTGAAGACTTATTAGGGCCCCCTGAAAATTTGCTGGTCCCAGACCCCTAGTTGAGAACCACTGTTCTACAATATGGGTGGCATTTCTGTCCCTGAAAATGGCTTAAATTATAAACATCAACACACAATCAACAATACTTTATCTGGTCTTTATCAACAGGTCTTTATCTGACCTGTTCTAACCTCCGTTTCCAACAACTTCTTGGTTTATTCTTCTTGGTAATATGCATATTTTCATATATAAAATGGAAAAACTACCATTTTGTGTTTATGTTCTCTCTATATTGTTTAGCATTTAACAGGCATGATGTATTATTAAAAGACCTGAAATGATCCCCGAGGTTATGCATCATTACCATCATATTTCCCCCTTTTTAAAGGGGTCATATGATGCGATTTCAATTTTTCCTTTCTCTTTGAAGTGTTACAAGCTCTTGGTGCATAAAGAAGATCTGTAAAGTTGCAAAGACTAAAGTCTCAAATCCAAAGAGATATTCTTTATAAAAGT
>NW_015506855.1:113650-142800 GCF_001515645.1 Sinocyclocheilus grahami | reverse complement strand
ACCCGCCCCCACATACCTACCTCACTATGTGGGAAGATTTGCATAACGCCGCCCAAATGTTCACACAAAGAAAGAAGGCGTAACTTTTATTCTCGCTGTAGTATTGTTGCTGCCGCCATGTTGTGAAGACGCGTGTGTGTTCTGTGTGTTTTGTTGTGAAATCGAAACTACTTTGTTTGGCCTTCAAAAAGAGGACGATATCCTGAGGAAATACATCAACTTCGTGCTGTGGATTGCCAGATCGGCTTTCACCGTGGACGAAGTGAAGTCCAGCCCGGGGTCGTCACATGTGGTTGCCACAAGCCCACTGGCCGCTCCTTCGTCAAATCTGCCGGCCGCGCGGTTCTCAAGCCCGCCCGCCGCCACTCACTCAGGCCCGCTGGCCTCCACTCACTCTAGCCCGCCGTGTGAAACTACTTTGCGCTGAGCGCGCCTTCGCCTCCCTGAACTTTTCGACGACCGTCTCATCTGGTAGTTTTTCCATTTTATATATGAAAATATGCATATTACCAAGAAGAATAAACCAAGAAGTTGTTGGAAACGGAGGTTAGAACAGGTCAGATAAAGACCTGTTGATAAAGACCAGATAAAGTATTGTTGATTGTGTGTTGATGTTTATACTTTAAGCCATTGATATTCAGATGTGTGCAACGCATTTTATGGAGGACTGTTTCCTGGTAGACTACAGTGCCAGCTGTTCTGACTCACTGACTGTGAGTACGTTTCATTTGAAGGATTTGCCACTGATGATTCAAACGCGAGTTTTGAGCAGTGTAGAGTAGCGCTTGTTGTTTGTCATTTCTCTGATCACAAATGCAGACATGGTTTTACGTTTACGCAGCACGACGCAACACAACGTGAAAAAAGACAGTATAAGTCATTATAATCCGTAATTATGTCCCCACTGGATGCAACAAATGCCTCGTTTGTAATGGGTTTTAATGTTTTTGTCTCATCGCTCCGGCCGGGACATGCCATCACAGTATGGTAAGGGGCGTAACATTTCCGTCACACGCTTGAGATATTCGGCCAATCGCAACGTACTAGATAGCTGGCCAATCAGAGCACACCTCACTTTTCAGAACGATGAGCTTTGTAAAAATTGACGCGTTTCAGAAAGGCGGGGCATAAAGGAGAAACAATAATGTACAGTATGTGGAAAATAATGTGTTTTTTAACCTTAAACTGCATAAACACATTTCATTACACCAAATACACAAAATAATGTTCTTTTTAGCAACATCATACACTGAAAAAAAAATTTCATTCATCCAATTAAAAAAATTTAGGGTAATGATTCACATCTATATTTTTTAAATTGAGCCAATGAAAAATAAATAACTTGCCCTAAGGGCAAGGGCTCTTTTGATTTGGGGTAGTGCACGTAACTTCCAATATCATGACAATGTGTGTGGACAGAACTGATTACATAAAAAGATGCATATAATTCTGTTTATTATTATACAAATCCTACAGAATAAAGAGGCATCATAAAATTCAATGCAGGACATGCAGGAAACTACTCCTTAAATCTCGATGTGAAATCACACTTGCTGAGCAGGTACAATTGTACAAGACTTTTGGGAATCTACAAGAAGTACAAAAAGACGTGTCTGGTTATCCACTTGAGTAGTAGTTACTCTTGTTAAAGGGAATACTGACTCCTCATAGCCTCACCGCTTGCTCCATATGGTAGCATCCAAAACAAGAGATTACTCTAGTCTTGAAGATTTGTTTTGTTTGGTAAACATGTGGCCCCTTTGGGCCGATTGAAAAGGAGTGTGATCCACTGTGTCTGTTATTATCCACAGCTCCATGCATGCCTCTGCCATCTGCTCCTGCTCTGGTTGGTTCCTGCTGTTTTGTTCTGTTCTCTGTGTTTAACTGAGAAAATATTAGCTTAAATTGACGAAAGACAGGACCCTCTATGGCTCCCAAAGCAGAAGATGCACCCTCATTATGTAAAACAAAAAGAAACAAAGGGTAAAGAAGTGAGACTCTCCAATGCATGTTGACGTTTGTTGAGCCTTTTATGTATAACTCTTTGATTAGGCAGGTAAAAAGATTTGGATGTGTTTCTCTCATTGTACTTTCTGTTCTTTGTGTTGAGACAATTGTGATGCATTAAAGAAATAGTTTATCCCAAAATGAAAACTTATCCTCAGGCTATACAAGATAAAGATGATTTGTTTATTAATTGGAAAAGATTTGGAGAAATTTAGCATTAGATCCCTTTTTAAGTGATACATTAAAAAGTACATCTTAATTGATAGACTGGAACTGCGTAATTACTTGTGGATTATTGTTTTTCTGACGGCACCCATTCACTGCAGAGGATCCATTGGTGGGAAAGTGCTCTAATGCTAAATATCTGTGGGTACACCTTTTATTCAAACAAACTTCTAAAAAATCTATATTTATACTTACATGAATCTGTAGCCCAGTAAACGTGTATTAGTTCTGTGATTTCTTGACCTTTCCCCTTGGCTGTGCCTCAGCGGCTTGAACAAAGAATAGATTTAGCCCCAGCATCACCATTCCGTGAAGACAAACACCAGGTCATTCGACCCAAATGCATTTCTACAAGTTTGCTTTCCTAGCCACTGACAAAATGCTATATTTCCTCAGCCCCAGAGGACATTCCTGCATGGTTCTCAAAGCATAAACTGTGGCAGGATATTGTGAGGTGATGATAATAGTCCAGTGTGAATCTGCATTTCAGATGTCATTGCTCTTTTGAGAATCGCAGATAAGAATCCATCTCCTGCCATGTGGGAAGGAGTGGCAGTTTAAGGCTTTGGAGACAAGTCCCCTATCATTTAATTGCATCTAGTTCACTGTTTGTGTGGTGTGCTTTATCTACCCACTAGAGCCTGTTCTTTTTGTTCTCATTTCCTCTGTGTGTTAAAGGGAGGGATGCAACTTTTTAAGATCATATATATCAGTGAGATCATTGTAAAAAAAAAAAAAAAGTGAGATGGTGGAAAAAAGTCTATCATCTATCTATCTATCTATCTATCTATCTATCTATCTATCTATCT
The DNA here is from genome assembly GCF_001515645.1 of Sinocyclocheilus grahami. Classification (NCBI taxonomy): domain Eukaryota; kingdom Metazoa; phylum Chordata; class Actinopteri; order Cypriniformes; family Cyprinidae; genus Sinocyclocheilus; species Sinocyclocheilus grahami. The sequence continues at coordinate 139,759 of NW_015506855.1, read as the reverse complement.
ATCTATCTATCTATCTATCCACACCCAAATGTTAAATGCGAAGAATAACAACAGACCTATCAATCAGTCAGTCCATCCATCCAACCGTCCATCCGTCCATCAGATCCAACCATCCTGTGAAAATAAGCAGATATGTGGGTAACATAAAAGTTTCTGGTCCCCATTGACTACCATTTTTCCCCCATACTATGAAAGTCAGTGGGCACCAGCGACTGTCTGAAACTCAAAGAAACTCATACAGATTTGGAACAACTTCAGGGTGAGTAAATGATGACAGAATTTTCATGTTTGGGTGATCTATCTCTTTTAGCAGATATCTTTATACAAGTGTAATTTAAATAAATTATGCTTGATTTCTGTTTATTTACACTTATCACTCTAAAGTTTTGTATGGCTGTCTGGGCCTGCAACTGTAATAACTGTGGGGTTCTCATATTCCGCTTATAATAATTTCTCCCCTTCTTTATCTCTCTCTTTATAATTCTCTACCATTCTTCCTTTCCTTCTAAACTGTTTTGCTCACATTCTCTTATACTGATGAAGAAACCACATGGGGTAAAATATGCCCCCTCTGAAGTTTGACCATGATTTTCATTTCCTGTCATTCTGAACAACAGATTGTGTGAGAACTTTGAGACAGCAGGAACTCAGGACATGCTTTTGATGAATAGGAACATTTGGAAAATATGTGCATCACTTAGGAACGGCACAATGGGATGAAGTGAAAAAGTTTGACATTTGAAAGTTTCTTCAGCATTAATTTTGACCTTTAACGATCCCCAAAGTACAAGTGGGGGAGCCATGAAAAATTTCTACACTAATTCAATTTCTCGAAGATAAATTCAGACTGAATGGTGCACATAATATAAATCTGGAGGTCTGAAAACATTTCATCCAGGCGTTATCTCATCAATGATATATCTAGATGAGGGATTGGAGACCCTACGATCAGCAGATTTATCTCCTAATACACTGATTTACCTTATTCCACAAGCAGATAGGGAGGGGATGGGACAAAAGAATCAATAGCCTTCTTTTCCTATCAGTCTCTATTGATTCAATGTGCAGGTTGAATCTTGGCTACACTGCTTCAGTGATCACTGCCGTACTCCCATGCATGGAAGCAGAAAATCGGCCTTCTACTCAGTGAGATGCACAAGACACACATGGGTACTTATCAAGAGTGAGGGGTCGGTACAAAGTCACTACTTGATTACAAAGCTTGAAGAGCATGTAAAGAGCAATAATTGTAATTGGTTGTGGAAGATCAGAACCCTAACCAATAACTGTGTGTGGATCTATTTTCTGACTTCAGTTACAGATGTTTTAAAGGGGTCATATTATGCTTTTTTAAAGATCATTATTTTGTGTATTTGGTGTATCAGAATATGTTGACATGCTTTAATGTTCAAAAAACACATTATTTTTTCAAATACTGTACATTATTGTAGGTCCTCTATGCCCCACCTCTCTCAAATGCTTAGTTTTCTACAAAGTCCCTCCTTCCGACAAGCACAGTCTGCTCTGATTGGCAAGCTGACCCAGTGCATTGTGATTGGCCGAACAACACAAGCACGCATCGGAAATGTAACGCCCCTTACCATAATCGCGAGCTTCATCTTTCAAAATAAATGTAAAGACAGAGCCCAAAAGGGGAACAGAGTCGCGTGACAGACACAGTGATGAAGCTGGTATGTGTTTGCATTACACATGCCACGGTTAAGATGGTTGTGACCCTGTCCCTGTCTCTCTCTCGCTCTCTCTCTCTCACACACACACACACACACACACAAATGATGCGCAAAACTCCGCATTTGAACAGTCAATAGCAAATACTTAAACTAATAACAAAACAGTAGCTGATTCAGAAGCGCCAGATTGTCATAGCAAATCAGAATTACCTCCTCTCCTAGGTTCATGAAACGGTCGTCCATAAAATGCATTGCTGTTCTGTTGTAAGTAATCTTAAAGATTCCTAAATGCATCTACTTTCGGAAGGTTACCTTCTCTCCTAGGTTCACGAAACGGTCGTCCATAAAATGCATTGCTGTTCTGTTGTAAGTAATCTTAAAGATTCCTAAATGCATCTACTTTCGGAAGGCCAAATAAAGTGCTTTTGCTTTCGCCTAGAAACACACAGCGTCTCCCTGACATGGCTGCATCAACACTAACTGCGGTTACTGAAACCACGACTTCTTTCTTTGCGTGCACATTTGGGCCGCATTATGCAAATATTTCCACATAGTGAGGTAGATATGTGGGGGCGTGTTAGAACGAGCCGTTTTAGGGGGGCGTGGCAGAGTCTTAACTTTGATAAAGAATATCTCTTTGGTTTTGAGACTTTAGTCTTTGCAACTTCAGGGATCTTATCTATGCACAATCAGCTTGTAACACTCCAAAGAGAAAGGAAAACTTGAAATCGCATCATATGACCCCTTTAAAAGGAACAGAACAAACTTTGCCATACTGTAAAGATACACAGAAATAGAAATGTTGTAAGTAGTTTTTCTCTTCAATAAGACATTAAAGGGGTCCTATTATGCTCTTTAACAAAGTCTTGATTTTGTTTTGGGGGTGTACTAGAACATGCTTTCATGCTTGGTGGTTTGTTCATTATTTTTCACATAATTTACATTATTACAATAACTTTCTCCCCGGCCTGGCACAAACAGCTTGATTAATTCTGGGTTTGATGAAGGCCCGCCTTCTGAAAAACAAAATGTGTTGTGATTGCCGTTTTAGGGGGGCGTGGCAGAGTCTTAACTTTGATAAAGAATATCTCTTTGGTTTTGAGACTTTAGTCTTTGCAACTTCAGGGATCTTATCTATGCACAATCAGCTTGTAACACTCCAAAGAGAAAGGAAAACTTGAAATCGCATCATATGACCCCTTTAAAAGGAACAGAACAAACTTTGCCATACTGTAAAGATACACAGAAAGAGAAATGTTGTAAGTAGTTTTTCTCTTCAATAAGACATTAAAGGGGTCCTATTATGCTCTTTAACAAAGTCTTGATTTTGTTTTGGGGGTGTACTAGAACATGCTTTCATGCTTGGTGGTTTGTTCATTATTTTTCACATAATTTACATTATTACAATAACTTTCTCCCCGGCCTGGCACAAACAGCTTGATTAATTCTGGGTTTGATGAAGGCCCGCCTTCTGAAAAACAAAATGTGTTGTGATTGGTTAGCTGTCCCAGTGCGTTGTGATTGGCGAACAGCTTAGATGGCTTTCAGTACTGCCAAAGCAGCAAGTTCTGTCTGCTCCGGTATACATTATAACATGAATTGCAGTGAAACTGTTATACAGTTGAATTTATTTATACCAAGTCTCATAATTGAAGTGTAAATTCTGCAGATTACATCATTGCTCATTGTATTGTACTGTCAGCAATTTATAAAAACGTTTTCATAATTGTAACATACATATTTACATACATAATTATTCAGGTGCATGTGTAATAACTTGCGAAAACTTGAGGCTACAGCAGCACTTCTTCTTCGTCGTCGTCTTGTCTGATGCACTCAACCAAGCGTTCTAAACATGGCCTCGCCTCGCCCCTCCCCACCCCCCAACCATTCAAATTTCCATAGACGGGAATTATTTTAATGATATTCTAATGAGCCACTTTGTGACATCATAAAACTCGGAAAACAACTCTGCAGTCCAAACGAGCCATTTGTTGTAGTTCTTGAAAATGGATTTTTAAAAAACAAAATATCTCCCTTTGGAGTGGACTTTGAGATCTGTAACTTTGTAGATCTTTTCTATGCCCAAACATACACACTACACATTCAAATTTCCATAGACGGGAATTATTTTAATGATATTCTAATGAGCCACTTTGTGACATCATAAAACTCGGAAAACAACTCTGCAGTCCAAACGAGCCATTTGTTGTAGTTCTTGAAAATGGATTTTTAAAAAACAAAATATCTCCCTTTGGAGTGGACTTTGAGATCTGTAACTTTGTAGATCTTTTCTATGCCCAAACATACACACTACAAACTGACTAAAATTCAAAAAGTGAAAAAGCATAATAGGACCCCTTTAATATTTTCTGATAATTCATTGTTAGAATTGTTTTTGTACATAAATACAAGTCACTTATAATTGTGACGTTCCTCCATGTTCAAAAATGGTATGCTTCTAAACTTGATTGATTGGCAAGATTGTGATACCTATTTCATTACAATAGCAAGTAGGGTTGTGAAGGGGTGGAAATTTTCTGGTAAATTTCCAGAAAGCTTAGCAGACATTACAACCATTCCATGTCAGATATTTCTGGATGTTAAATTGTTTAAGTTTCATGATTTTAATTAATTAGACATGTTTTTTGATTAATAAAATGTAATTTAACCATTAAAAAGGAGCCCAGAAAAAAAAAAAAAAAACAGATTCTACCCCCCCAAAACCGTAAACCTAGGGGAAACACTGCCCAAACGTACACACTACACACGGACTAAAATTCAAAAAGTGAAAAAGCATAATAGGACCCCTTTAATATTTTCTGATAATTCATTGTTAGAATTGTTTTTGTACATAAATACAAGTCACTTATAATTGTGACGTTCCTCCATGTTAAAAAATGGTATGCTTCTAAACTTGATTGATTGGCAAGATTGTGATACCTATTTCATTACAATAGCAAGTAGGGTTGTGAAGGGGTGGACATTTTCTGGTAAATTTCCAGAAAGCTTAGCAGACATTACAACCATTCCATGTCAGATATTTCTGGAATATGCACACGTCTGACAGATTTTGATAACTGAATGCATCATTTTGCATGTGATGGCTCACATAATGAAAGAATGTTTAGAAGTTGTGAAGAGTTTGAGTGAGAATCAGTGAGAATCAACTCATCAGTTTTGATCATCAAGCCAGGGCCTGAATACTTAGGACCATGTGATATTTCAGTTTTTCTTTTTTAATAAATCTGCAAAAATGTCAACAATTCTGTGTTTTTCTGTCAATATGGGGTGCTGTGTGTACATTGAGGAAAAAAAATTAACTTAAATGATTTTAGCAAATGGCTGCAATATAACAAAGAGTGAAACATTTAAGGGGGTCTGAATACTTTCCGTACCCACTGTACAGTTAGGTCCATATATATTTGGACCCCCCCATTTTACGGGACCATAACTGACTCAAAAGCCATTTCACGCCATTTCATGAACAGATGTGAGCTATTCCTTAATTATTTCTACATCAATTAAGCAGGTAAAAGTTCTGGAGTTGATTCTAAGTGTTCCATTTGCATTTGGAAGCTGTTGATCCGAACCCACATCATGCGGTCAAAGGAGCTCTCCATGCAGGTGAAACAGACAATTGTTAGGCTTCAAAATCAAAAACAAATCCATCAGAGAGATAGCAGGAACATTAGAAGAGGCCAAATCAACAGTTTGGTACATTCTAAGAAAAAAGAAAGAACACACTGGTGAGCTCAGCAACATTAAAAGGTCTGTATGTCCACAGAGGACAACAATGTTGGATAATCAGAGAATCCTCTCCATGGTAAAGAAAAACCCTTTCACAACATCAAGCCAAGTGAAGAACACTCTCCAGGAGGTAGGCCTGTTACTGTCAAAGTTTAAAATCAAGAGAACACTTCACAAGTGCAAATACAGAGGGTTCACCACAAGGTGCAAACAACGCCAGATTAGACTTTGCCAAAAAACATCTAAATAAGCCAGACCAATTCTGGAAAAGCATTCTTTGGATGGCTGAAATTAAGATCAACCTGTACCAGAATGACAGTAATAAAAAAGTATGAAGAAGGCTTGGAACAGCTCATGATCCAAAGCATACAACATCAACTGTGAAGCATGGTGGAGCAGTGTGATGGCATGAGCATGCATGGCTTCCAGTGGCACTGGGTTACTGGTGTTTAACGATGATGTGACAGAGGACAGAAGCAGCCGGATGAATTCTGAGGATATACTGTCTGCCCAGGTTCAGTCAAATGCAGCAAAGTTAATTGGACGGCGCTTCATAGTACAAGTGCACAATGACCCAAATCATACAGCAAAAGCAACCCTGGAGTTTTCGAAGGTAAAAAAGTGGAATATTCTACAATGGCCGAGTCAATCTCCTGATTTTTACCCGATTGAGCATGTATTTCACTTGCTGAAGATAAAACTAAAGGCAGAAAGACCCACAAACAAACAATAACTGAAGTCATCAGCAGCAAAACAGCACAAAGGAGGAAAACCAGGTGATGTCTATGAGCTCCAGACTTAAGTCAGGCATTGCTTGCAAAGCATTCTCAACAAAATACCAAAAATTAACATTTTATTTATGACTATATTTATTTGTCCAATTACATTTGAGTCCCTGAAAATGGGGGTTTTTCCTAAGCATTTTATGCTATATTTTTGTTCAACCACTTGAATTAAAGCTTAAAGGAGACATAGTATGCCCCTTTTTACAATATGTAGTATACATATAGTCTCTGGTGTCCCCAGAATGTGTCTGTGAAGTTTCAGCTCAAAATACCCCATAGATCATTTATTATATCATTCTGAAAATGCCTATTTTGAATGGAAGCAGACACTCCCTGTTTTTCGTGCCTGTCTCTTTAAATGCAAATGAGCTGCTGCTCCCTGCCCCTTTTACAGAATAGAGCGCCATTACAGTTCGGACCTGCTAAAAACATCTGTTTTGGTTCTGATTATCATGTTTATCGCGCTGAAATCATGCGTTTTAAACCGTATGAGTTTAAACTTCTGATATACGGTTTTCTGAGTGCACATGTACAGAAAGCTGTCACAGCATGTGAGTACTAAACTAAGTTCTCATTCACACACAAGTTTACGTTAAAACACACGAGTTACAAAAACAGTTGGTTTTGTCTGTGAAGGTAAACTGCTGGGAAATAAATCGCATGTTTATTTTAGATCTGCGTGGCAGCAGCAATATACAGTAAATAAATTAATAAATCCACTGCTCTCTCGTCTCCTCTGAGGCTGGGACTGTAAATAGTGTTCTGTGCTCGTCTGTGCAGCCAAAGACAAACTCAAACTTTCGCCATGGCATTAGAGCTGGTACACCGTTGTCGTTTGCGAAATCAAACGAGGGCGCTGTGGGTGTAAACTTACAGAGTAAGAGGCGGTAATATTATAATGAGATCCCTTTGCCACGTCACTAAGGGAGCGAAATCTGACGTTCTCGTTTTTTCAGACGGTTGCAGAAAAAGGCTTCCCAAAACAAAGTTACTGGGTTAATCTTTCTCACGTTTCCTTGGTTGGTAGATGATTATAGCACTTAAAACCTGGAAAAGTCAGATTTTCATGATATGTCACCTTTAAAGTCTGCACTTCAATTTCATCTTGATTGTTTCATTTTAATTCTATTCTGGTGGCATACAGAGCCGAAATTATGAAAATTGTGTCAGTGTCCAAATATACAGTATGTGGACCTAACTGTAGTTATTTTGCAAACTGTAGACAATTGTACATATTCTTTTGCACATGTGCTGAAACACATGCTATTTGCCTAAATCAATAAGAAATTCAAATCTGATGTGAAAAAGAAACTAAATGTTAAGACATCTGAACTTATTGTTTTGAGAAAAAAAAGTCTAATTCGAGAACTGAGCCAAACTGTAATAAAATAAACCATACGTATAAACCATAAAATATGCAGCCACTTCACAAAGTATATATTTATGGTTAATTTCTGACAACAAAAACCTTTCACAGGATTGTTTTAAAGCACTGAAGAAACATGAGAGCAATTAAACAATGACTGATTTGTCATTTTTGGATGAGCTGGTCCTTTAAAAGTTTGGAAGGTATGAGTGTATGTGGGTAAACTTTCTCTTGGCAAAGGTTCTCTACCTTCCAGAATTAATCCAATGACAAGATGTCTTCACACTACAGATTCATCCTACAACATTAGTTAGAGCATTGTCCTACTTTCTCAGTTATTTTTCTTCAAAGTCTATTTAATTGAGCATTTTAATTGAAGAGCAATTGATCCAGGACTGCTGTGACTAACTCTATGGCTCTATGTTTATTGGAGAAGACAACACATGGAGTCAATTTCCTCTGCGGGCTGGTAGTTCAGTGGAGTGTTTTGCTGATAATTATCACTGTTTTCCCTTTGCATTCTATCTCTGCCACATTAGAAAGGAAGATCATAGAGTTATTCACAGTGAGATTTTCAGTGGGTCTAGTCTAGTGATGCACATCACAAGCCGAAGATACAAGTTCTGACTGCTCAAACCCAGTTTTACAAGATTTATGCATCTGTTTAAAGTTATTTATTTATATACTGCACTCAAAAACACTCAAATATGAATGCATCATGTTAAACTGACTTGAAATGGTTACTCTTTGGCTTAACTCAATGTTTTCTTTCCTAAAGAGTATTTCAATAAAGTAGCTCAAAATAAATTTTACACTTCCCATCATGCTTTGCACAGAGCTGGATATGGAGAGAAAATGTTAAAATAAAGTTTTATTTTACTTTTAACTTTTTAAAATAGCTTTTTTTTTTTTGCAAGATGAGAAAATATGGAGACTTGCTAATGTTTAATGATTTATTATGTTTTTTTTTCTTCCTGAGTGCAGGTATTAAGTAACTTTTTTGGCAAATCAACAACAACAGTAATGACCATTTTCTTTTAACAGTCTTTTTCATATATTGACTAGTAGAGCTTACTTTATTTTCAATGTATTAGGGCTTTAATGATATCAGATTTTCCCTACATGATTATCGTGGCCAAATTATTCATGACAAAGAAACAAAAATCTATCAATCAAATTTATCTATAAACTTAATTTATTTTGTGTTTTCTCTTTTTTGCCCAACTTAAAATATGAGTGTATGGAGGCGGAAAGAGTGTTTGTAAGCATTACTGTAGAAAAGTGTACAAAAAACCTCAAACAAACAACAACAAAATAACTGTTGATCGGCACTTACCAGACTGGAAACTTTTTCGTGTGTGGGTAAAGTGTTTTGCTTTAACCTGTCATCTCCGACATGATTTTGTTTGCACTCTAAATATATATATTTTTTTTTTGCTACACACTGTGCCAACTTCCTTTCTCAGTTTTGTGCTAGTTGGCAGCAACATTTAGGTGAAATGCCACCACTAACTATGCTGGAGTGGCAACCAGGGGTGTTAACAGTATGCTGCCTTTTTACTGTCATCATTTTTTTATTGTTTCAGAATTTCAGCATATACAGAACATAGATCCAAAGCCACAAATTAGATGAATATACAAACAAATTGAATAAAACTGTCCACCATAAAATAAAAGTTGTTGGATAAGTCAAATAGTTTTTTTTTCTTCCTGAGTGCAGGTATTAAGTAACTTTTTTGGCAAATCAACAACAACAGTAATGACCATTTTCTTTTAACAGTCTTTTTCATATATTGACTAGTAGAGCTTACTTTATTTTCAATGTATTAGGGCTTTAATGATATCAGATTTTCCCTACATGATTATCGTGGCCAAATTATTCATGACAAAGAAACAAAAATCTATCAATCAAATTTATCTATAAACTTAATTTATTTTGTGTTTTCTCTTTTTTGCCCAACTTAAAATATGAGTGTATGGAGGCGGAAAGAGTGTTTGTAAGCATTACTGTAGAAAAGTGTACAAAAAACCTCAAACAAACAACAACAAAATAACTGTTGATCGGCACTTACCAGACTGGAAACTTTTTCGTGTGTGGGTAAAGTGTTTTGCTTTAACCTGTCATCTCCGACATGATTTTGTTTGCACTCTAAATATATATATATTTTTTTGCTACACACTGTGCCAACTTCCTTTCTCAGTTTTGTGCTAGTTGGCAGCAGCATTTAGGTGAAATGCCACCACTAACTATGCTGGAGTGGCAACCAGGGGTGTTAACAGTATGCTGCCTTTTTACTGTCATCATTTTTTTATTGTTTCAGAATTTCAGCATATACAGAACATAGATCCAAAGCCACAAATTAGATGAATATACAAACAAATTGAATAAAACTGTCCACCATAAAATAAAAGTTGTTGGATAAGTCAAATAAGCAAGATCAGAGGATTAGTTTGTCCAACAACACCTAAGCAATTTCTGAATAGTCCTGCCATTTGCTTAGCATTAGTACCTTCCACTTCAAAATGTTATCTCTGAAATATGATAGCCAAATAATAGTTTTAGGGGTGGATAGTTATCCAAAACTTAAAAATTTTAGCTGTAATGCAGAATTTCCCAATAGAAGGGAGAGCAAGTGATCCTGTGGTATATCTAGGTGTAAAATGTCAGAGGATACAAAGTTGGCACTATATTTTTTACCAGAGGTTAAGAGCTGTAGTTCCAACCACACAATTTTGCGATGCTGTTTGCGAATGATCACCAAACTATGGCTTTGGGAAACACCGGATGTTTGGTGAAACTTTGTCAGGGGTGCCTGTCTGTGCATGCATTAAAAACCCCCAAATGACCCATCTGTTCTTTTAGAACAGTTTCACTGTCAACAAACAACAGTGAGTTGAATCAGTAACACTACAAATATAAAGCAATAAGACATATAAAATAGAAAAAAGATACAAATAAAATAAACAATTTATTGATAATAGCTTACTATACATAAACTGAATAAAGTAATCAAATGTTTGTTGTTTGATTAACATTAATGACCAGTGTTGGGAAGGTTTCTTTGGAAATGTAATAGGTTACAAATTACAAGCTACCTTATTTAAAATGTAATAAGTAGTGTAAAGAATGTAAAAAGTACTAAATGAATGTAACTGATTACATTCTAACGAATGTTTTCAACTGTTAATCATTTTGAAACATTTAATGCAGGTAGGGTTAACTTTACTGTAAGACTCAACACTGATTACTGTCAGACTTTCAAAAGCCCTCTTCACTTAAATTAAGATTCTAATAATTTAATTTTAAAGCACAGCCATCACAAAATCAGACTTTACCTCTTTTTACTTTGAGATCATTTTGAGGTTAAATACAGATTTAAAATTATAAGATATAGTTTAATAGTTATGATGCTGTTTTTTAAATCAAATTTTGCATAGACAGGAAACACTGGCATCGAACAATGCCTTGGGGGAAATAAAACTGTTCATTTAAAAAAATAAAGCATACACATATACCCAAATAAGAAATAAAACAGTTATCGAATAAACATGTGTCCTATTCTGTGTCCTAAACTCATGAAACATTGGTGTCTCATATTTTAAAGCAGTCAATGCAATTTGAAAAGAAATTAATCAAATCTCTATGCATTTTGAAAATATTCAGATGCAACCCCTTTTGTAATGGTTACACTTTATTTTAGGTTACAGTAATTTTACATTTAAGTATTGAGTAATATGAATTAACTACATGCACTTACTAAATTATTAGGGTTATGATTAGGGTTACTTGCATGCATTTATGCATAATTTCTGTTATTATAATAGTAAGTATGTGTAATGTGTAACAAGGGCACCTTAAAATAAAGTGTTACCTAGTTACATTTATTTTGTAATTAAATTACGAAGATATGTGTTGTAGCGACTCAGCTCACAACAGGAAATATGAATAATTAACCATAACTAGTTATAATTAATTATTCATATTTTAGATCCGCTGTAGATATTTAGTTGACCTCTCAGGGTCAACTGTCTTGTCAATTCTAAGAACGTTAATTTCCTGGTTAAGGGAAATAACTTTCTTACTGGGGGGGTACAGAGTATTTGTTAAATATAAAAACAAAATATATATTGTGTGTTTGATTGGTCCAGCCGCTACAGTGTCGATATGTGTTGGGTCCCCGATAGCAGCAACATTCAGTGTGCCAGTAGCTCTCTCTATTTCTCCTTTATCACGTGATAGAAAGTCTAAGGCCTTCTCAAGCCGTACGGCTGACCCATTTAATCTGTGGCCTATTATGCATCAAACTAAGATTGCTGTAAAGACACAAACCAATGCCATTAAGTTATTTTTAAACATTCACTCACTAAAAAATAAATAATTTCTAATCAATGACTTAATAACCACAAACAACCTGGATTTTATGTTTCTAAACAAAATTTCTTGTTTTATTTTTATGATTTTTTAATGATTATTTTACTTTCTGTTATGTAAAGCACTTTGAATTACCATTGTGTATGAAATGTGCTATATAAATAAACTTGCCTTGCCTTACGAAATTCCATTACACGTAACCAGTTACTCCTAAACACTGCTAATGACATAGACAGCAGCAGGTGGGATGCTATCACGAGATGCACAGATTTTATATACTAACAAACATTCAATTACTTTCCCAAATGTTTATGTTCACTTAAGACATAACTGGCAGCGTTTAAGTGAAAACTTACCAAGACAGACATTTTAATCTATTTTTGTGTGTATTTGTCCATTTAAACGCATACCTGAACCCAAAAGCAGCCCATTTGTCTGTGTTTTGCACCATTTTGAATCGCGTGCACAGAAAGCTGCCTGGGGCTTCACAGAAAGCTCTTCTGCAGCTCAGTGTGCTTTCATCTCTTTCTTTTAGTATTGAGATTGCAGGAGACTGTACACGACAGTCACGATACATGATTTGATTGATTTGGATGCTATGTAGAAAGGGCAACAGCACTTTCAAGGAAAGGAACATTCATAATAATTGGTAGCCAAAATCAAAAACAAAACTAAAATTAAATAATCTTTAAGAGCAAGGGGGCCCCCTGGTGGTTTGGGGGCCCTACTTAACATGTGTACTTTGTATATAGGGAGGACCGTCACTGGAATATTACATAACATTTTTTATCTAAATTATGTGCCTTTTGAAATAAAGGTAGGGGGTGATAGGGGATTATGAAATAGTTAAAGAATGTTTGTAAGATTTAAACTGTCATAACGGTGCAATATTTAGAAAAAAATGTTTTATGTTGACAATAATTATGCCGTTATATAAATGCACACTATTGACCATGTAGTTTAATATTTTGAACGGCAAACAATAAAAAGCCTAAGCTAAAATTTCTTTATGAACATATAAAAGGTTTGATGAGAAACAACTATGCACTTGAGTGGTAATTCATGTTTTTACAAAAACACATCAGCTTGATTGTGTCTTTTTATCTCTGTGCGTTTCCATTTTTTATAGAAAATTAAGCTGATTGTGTGTGACAAAAGAGTCTGCATGCACCAGATAACAATAAAAACGTCAATGTGGTAAATGAACCTTATAGTGAGATCTGAGAAATCAGGAGAAAACAAAAAACACAGCCCTCCCTCAGCTTTGACCTGGGATGCTGCCGTTCACTTGCTCATTATACATGTGCGCCTAAAGCACAATCAGCCCTTGATGCTGAAAGCTCTCTAAAGCACATAAAGGAAACAATGTTCATACCAAAACACTGGACCAGGAAATTGGGCTCCTGGTAAAATGCACCCTTTTTCAGTGACCTAGAACCAACTTCAAATTCCAGCCTTGAGCATTGTGAAAGAAACATTGAGACAGAGGTTCAAAAGTGGTTTAGTCTGCCCCATGAGGGCTGTGAGCTCCGGCTGGTGAGCTCAGGGGATTCAGAGGTCAGGTGCTTTTTTAAATGAAGTGACCGTGTAGCCTTGCTGGAGACTGCAAGCTTCACTGTTTGGACGTGGATTGGGCATAGAAACTCGGGACGAGCTGAACAATGTTTACAGATGGAGATAATTACATGCTCCCGCCAATGATGAAATACCTCGGGGTACAGAGCAATAAATCTTTTTATAGCTGAGCTGGTTACTTATGTGTGAATGGACGAAGTTTGAAAAGGACAGAGAGTGAATACTGTGCCACGAAGCTCAATTTGGTGGGATAAAACTTTCCATTATAGGAAGTGACCTCAAGGCAGAAGAACAAAAGGTTGTTTGTTGCCACTTGGTGTGATTAGAACTGTCTTGTACTTTATTATTTTTGTGATTTTCACAATATAATGAAAAGATTTAATTTCATCCATTATATTAACTCATTGTCCATATACAGTATTTTTTCCTTATGTTATCTATATATTTATTACAAGCTGTTTTGTATTTTAAAATACGATCACAAAGCAAATATGCACAAACATGCAACAAACCAACGGCTGTCCTTTTTGCCTGATCCTGCAAACACACCGGAACATGCCACCCAGATGGCACCAATCTGCAGGTCATTTATTAGAGAGTGGCCATTTAACATACACATACCTGCTAACCGCCACCGCACTCATGTGGGTTCAGTTTCTGTCATAATAATTCACTTAACCTCCATATGCAAAATTATGATGATGTTTGAATAAAAACATGATAAGTTACTGCATATGGAAATTTAAACCAAGTGGGAGAGGGAACCTTGTGCCAGATGTACAAAACTGAAAACAGCTTGGCCCATCATGCCCGGTAAAAGAACAGGAGGTGCAGACTTTGAGAAATCAAGATATAGCAGGACTGTCAATCAATAAACGGATTTAATCACAAATAATTGCATTTTAATATTTCCAGAGAAATGCCCGCAAATTAAGACGATTTTAAGACATCGCATTATTGCAGCAGACAAGTACAACACAATTCACAATACAGTTTATCTTTAGAAGTCACTAAAGTCACTTGTTTCTAACACTTGAATTCTATTTGATTTGATTCATTTCACTAAACACGTTTTTAAATAATTGTGCTAAATATGTACAGTATATGCAAACACAGATTGTTTCATCAAGACCCTGCTATGAGAAGCTTTAAAATGGTCAGGGTTGCAAAAACAAGGTCATAAAGAGAAACAGGATTGAGAGATTCAACACATCTTCCCTGTGTCACTATCAAACACATCTGGGTGAAGAAATTAAAAGCAATGTGAAACATAGAGTTTAACTAAAAGCACCCTACATTTAGTTCTAATTTCCAATTTAGATCAGTTTTCATAGTTATATATTATTTAGTATTGGGCTGTTTTCATTTAATTTGCTTATTTCATGACTATAGTTTTGCAATATGTTCAATAAATGTGTTGAACAATTAATTAATTCTGACATTAGAGATTAATCTTGATATGGTAACACTTTTTGTAGGGACCAGTTCTCACTATTAACTAGTTGTTTATTAGCATGTCTATTATTAAAATATTGGCGGTTTATTAGTACTTACAAAGCATTCTGCATGATCATACAGTATTGTACATCTCAAACCCTACCCAATATCTAAACTTAACAACTACCTTACTAACTATTAATAAGCAGCAAATGAGAAGTTTGAGGCAAAAGTCCTAGTAAATGGTTTAGCGAGACTTGGACCTTAAAATAAAGTGTGACCCTTGCTATTTATACCAAAACACAGAAAGTTACACTTTGTTGATAACGTCTCGGTTACGTATGTAATCCTCGTTCCCTGAAGGAGGGAACGGAGACGTCATGTCGGTGACCAACGAATTGGGATCTCACTTAGAGACAACTATCCACTTCGATTAAACGTCTCGGTTACGTATGTAATCCTCGTTCCCTGAAGGAGGGAAAGGAGACGTCATGTCGGTGACCAACGAATTGGGATCTCACTTAGAGACAACTATCCACTTCGATTGTAAACTAAACGAGCCAATGAACACTGGCATGCGATGATTGCATCCAGCTGCTGCTGATCGCAGAGCGAGTATAACTAGGCAGCAGGTGCAACGCATACTCAGGGTTTTTGCTGAGGAGCCGAGCTGGGGACCGGCCGCTCAGCGGTGGTACAGCAGCTGTGGCGATGGGACGTGATGTCTCCATTCCCTCCTTCAGTGAACGAGTGTTACATACGTAACCGAGATGTTCCCTTTCAGTTTGTCACTCCGAGTCACGTCAGTGACCGACGAATTGGGATCCCTACTAAAGCGCCATGGATGCTGCCCCTTCCAGTGTCTTGTGCGAGCCTCCTGCGCCCCTTTTTGGTGTAGGCCAGGGCTCGCAACAAGAAGGCCAGTCACTGTTGTCGTAGCACTACCTACTCAGTGAGATTGGATAACACTGGGAAAACGTACCCGTTCCACTTGGAATCGGAACGTTGTGGAAGCCCCATCCTTCCCGAAGGAGGTTTCAGAAGCACTTACACATATGAACAACCGTTTAGGTGCATATGGAAGATCAGAGGTGATTGTAACCCTCTTGGAAAATGGCAGAAAGTCTGCCTGGGAAACACGGGCTCTGAGGCTATACCGTGGACTTTACACATATGGGATCCACTTAGGTCTCTACATATGGAACCCAGCCCTCTACCGGTTCTCATAGATTCATCAAGTGAGGGCCTGGCACCGGATTTTCCGCCATGTCTGGCTGCCGAGGGGATGGAGGAGCTCGATAGGGTCTACAGTACGGACTCTCTGGAGCGGTTTTAGCAAGCCGACACTAACCGGGGCCTCTCAGTCTTCTACCCATTTGAGGTGAGAACACAGGAGGATACCAGCTCCACACGAAGGCTATAGAATCTAGCGAACGTGTTGGGGGTCGCCCAGCCTACAGCTCTACAAATATCTGTCAGTGAGACACCACGAGCCAGCACTCAGGAGGATGCAACACTTCTAGTAGAGTGAGCTCACAACCTGAATAGGTAGGGCACACCCTATGCCTGATAAGCCAGGGTGACGGCATCCACTATCCAGTGGGCCATCTTCTGCTTAGATATGGCATTCCCCTTCTGCCGGCCTCCATAACAGACAAAGAGCTGACCTGAGGTCCTGGAGCTTTGTGTCCGGTCCAGTTCCCTCTCTCTCTGGGTTGCCCATTCCAGGGCCTCTTGCTCTTCTGCTCACCGCCAGGTTTGACAGGGGCCTGGACGGGAAGGGCGGCCTGCGTACACCCAGATCCACGGCTCTGCTTGGCTGGAGGCTGCTGTGGATGCAGCGAGGGTGGAGGCAGCAGTCAGCGTCCCTCATGTCAACCAGACACAGCCAGAGGTGACACTCCTGGACCACAAGTGTGGACATCGCATGACCCAGAGAACTCGTGTGACCTTCGTCGCTCGGAACGCGAGGTCAGTTGCAGTTCAGAGCTCTTTCAGAACTTCCGGATCGTGACCACCCTTGTGCAGGTCCCTCAGTGATATTGCCTGAAGAGGCAGCTTCTCCACAGGCCACATAAGCATCGCTGGACAGACCAGAGGAGTGCCTATAGGCCCGGGTGGGGGGCACGGTTTTGCCCTGCCAGGTGGATGCGGTATTAGGACACAACTGCATCGCAACCGACCGCTCCACCGTGTGGACTCCCGTATACCCCCTAGCTGCACCACCGTTGAGGGTGGTGAGGAAGGAGGAGCTAGCAGGTCGGTTTCTGGCAGTAAAAGGTGCCATCCACAACCTGGTAAGCTCCCCATGCACCTCCAGGAAGAAAGGCACTGGGGCAGGGTGCTGAGAATCAGCACAAGCTACCCCGAGAAACCAGTCATCCAACCTTGAGTGCTCGGGACATGGTGGAGGTCTCCACTCGAGCCCTACTCTCTTGGTGGCCCGGGAAAGTTACTGCCCCTTCCAGTGTCCTGTGGAAGCCTCCTGCGCCCCTACTTTTTGGCGCAGGCCAGGGCTTACCACAAGAAGACCAGCTACTGCTGCTATGGCACTACCCACTCAGTAACACTGGATAACACTAGGAAAACGTACCCGTACCACTTGGAACAGGGACGTTGTGGAAGCCCCATCCTTCCCGAAGGAGGTTTCAGAAGCACTTACACATATGAACAACCGTTTAGGTGCATATGGAAGATCAGAGGTGATTGTAACCCTCTTGGAAAATGGCAGAAAGTCTGCCTGGGAAACACGGGCTCTGAGGCTATACCGTGGACTTTACACATATGGGATCCACTTAGGTCTCTACATATGGAACCCAGCCCTCTACCGGTTCTCATAGATTCATCAAGTGAGGGCCTGGCACCGGATTTTCCGCCATGTCTGGCTGCCGAGGGGATGGAGGAGCTCGATAGGGTCTACAGTACGGACTCTCTGGAGCGGTTTTAGCAAGCCGACACTAACCGGGGCCTCTCAGTCTTCTACCCATTTGAGGTGAGAACACAGGAGGATACCAGCTCCACACGAAGGCTATAGAATCTAGCGAACGTGTTGGGGGTCGCCCAGCCTACAGCTCTACAAATATCTGTCAGTGAGACACCACGAGCCAGCACTCAGGAGGATGCAACACTTCTAGTAGAGTGAGCTCACAACCTGAATAGGTAGGGCACACCCTATGCCTGATAAGCCAGGGTGACGGCATCCACTATCCAGTGGGCCATCTTCTGCTTAGATATGGCATTCCCCTTCTGCCGGCCTCCATAACAGACAAAGAGCTGACCTGAGGTCCTGGAGCTTTGTGTCCGGTCCAGTTCCCTCTCTCTCTGGGTTGCCCATTCCAGGGCCTCTTGCTCTTCTGCTCACCGCCAGGTTTGACAGGGGCCTGGACGGGAAGGGCGGCCTGCGTACACCCAGATCCACGGCTCTGCTTGGCTGGAGGCTGCTGTGGATGCAGCGAGGGTGGAGGCAGCAGTCAGCGTCCCTCATGTCAACCAGACACAGCCAGAGGTGACACTCCTGGACCACAAGTGTGGACATCGCATGACCCAGAGAACTCGTGTGACCTTCGTCGCTCGGAACGCGAGGTCAGTTGCAGTTCAGAGCTCTTTCAGAACTTCCGGATCGTGACCACCCTTGTGCAGGTCCCTCAGTGATATTGCCTGAAGAGGCAGCTTCTCCACAGGCCACATAAGCATCGCTGGACAGACCAGAGGAGTGCCTATAGGCCCGGGTGGGGGGCACGGTTTTGCCCTGCCAGGTGGATGCGGTATTAGGACACAACTGCATCGCAACCGACCGCTCCACCGTGTGGACTCCCGTATACCCCCTAGCTGCACCACCGTTGAGGGTGGTGAGGAAGGAGGAGCTAGCAGGTCGGTTTCTGGCAGTAAAAGGTGCCATCCACAACCTGGTAAGCTCCCCATGCACCTCCAGGAAGAAAGGCACTGGGGCAGGGTGCTGAGAATCAGCACAAGCTACCCCGAGAAACCAGTCATCCAACCTTGAGTGCTCGGGACATGGTGGAGGTCTCCACTCGAGCCCTACTCTCTTGGTGGCCCGGGAAAGTATTTCCGGATCCGACTCATGCATTGCCACCACTCACCCTCCGATGCAGCGATCGACATCCGGTCATCAGGAGGAGCTCCAAAGGATACTGCTGGTACGCTCCTTGTAGAGGACCCAGCACATTCCATTGGCAGCTCAACTGGTTGTGGAGCGCAAGAGGAGCGATGGTCCCTCGGGGGTTGGTTTCCTGGAGGGTTTGCCACCAGTGTAACCCTCAGACCACCCGTGCCACTGCCTGAAGTAGTCCTCGCCTGGCTGCAGCCAGGACAAGAACCAGATCGAGGCAGAGGCAACGTAGCTCCGCCCCTTTTGAGGTAACGGCGCCTGGCCTGCAACTCTGAGATGATCATCTTCCCACAATGAGAACATGACTCATCCACGAATGCCACCTCAGCGTGCTTAATGCCCAGGCACGTGAGGCAGTGATTGTGACCATCACCTGGCACCAGGTAACGACCACATCCAGAAATGCATGGGTGATACGCTGTCTATAGCAAGATGCAACGTCGTCTTTACAAAGACGTAACGTGGAGTTTGCCAGACGCAATGTTGTCCTTAAAAAGACGCACCTGTGAATGCCCTTTTAGGGAAAAAGCTCTTTTAGCGTTCTGAAGTGCACAGGGGAGATGGCCGCCTGCAACACAAACGGGGTAGTGCAGCCTGATGTGTGCAACCCACTCGACATGGGAAACCACCACCGCTGAAGCACCGTAACGCCAACACCAAGAGCTCCTAAGAGTGCGCTGAACTCGCTCAATCTTCGTCTCTCAGTAGAGTAGTCAGGAGCGGAACGATGTGATCGCTCGGCTCCGAAGTGAAAAGCAGAGTATGCGTTTGCACCTGCTGCCTAGGGCTGCAACTAACGATTATTTTGACAATCGATTAGTTGGCTGATTATATTTTCAGATTAATCGATTAATCAGATAAAAAAAGCCCAATTTTCTTTTTTTGTTTTATTGACAAAAAAAAAGCTGAACTCGCTCAATCTTCGTCTCTCAGTAGAGTAGTCAGGAGCGGAACGATGTGATCGCTCGGCTCCGAAGTGAAAAGTATGCGAGTATGCGTTTGCACCTGCTGCCTAGGGCTGCAACTAACGATTATTTTGACAATCGATTAGTTGGCTGATTATATTTTCAGATTAATCGATTAATCAGATAAAAAAAGCCCAATTTTCTTTTTTTGTTTTATTGACAAAAAAAACCTGTCTCAGGTTACTTATGTAACCATGGTTCTCTGAGTAGGGAACGAGACACTGCGTCCTGTAGGTTTCTTTCCATGCTGCGGATGCAAGCTTCAGACGAAGAAGTGGATGATGTGTTTTCCCGGCGCCTATTTATACTATAGTCGCACCGGTAGTGACGTCATGGCTGTCGCCGGGCCAACGTGTTGTTGGTGTATTTTCAATGTATGCTTCAGACACGGGTCACGACGAAGCGTTCCCCATAGCGACCCCTAGAGGACGCAGTGTCTCGTTCCCTACTCAGAGAACCATGGTTACATAAGTAACCTGAGACATTCCCTTTCATGGGAACTTCGAACTGCGTTCTCTAGGGGTCGCTATGGGGAACGGTATACCCACGCCGCCATGCTGAGGGGAGTGCATGCCAGAAACCTAGGCGAGCACTAAGTACCAACTCTACCATATTGCCATGGGAGTTGCCCCTGGCACGTTAGATGGCTGTCAGTGACATTATTCCCTACGGCCAAAGGCCTAGGCTACATACCCCAAAAAACTTACCTGTTAAGGCCAGAACTCCTGGGCCCCCTCGAGGACATCGCGTGCGTGCTCTTCGCCCAAACAAACAACGCATAGATCGTGTGTGTCATCGGGTGTCAAATAGTGATGACACGGATGCACACATCTTCTAAACGCTTTGCTAGTCCTCGCCATAATAAATGAAAGAGATCACTCTTACCACAGAAATGCACGCTTCAAACAAAACAGTCAGTGAAGACGAAGAAGAGGATGATGTGTTCTCCCGGCGCCTATTTATACTATAGTCCTCAAGGGGGCAATCTGCGTGCACTGCGAGCGTTTTCCAATGAAAAAGCTCCGTTCTCGTTTGTCTCTTTTTTCAAGTAAAGAGGGGCAGCCAAACTGAAACAAATAAATAGTATTTATTCACATAATAACAACAATTTCCTCCTATGCCTTTCATAACAACTTGCATTCTTGCTGCCATTGTTTAGGTACTTTTTGACTGTAATTGGGCATCTGGAAAAAACACTATAAAGCACTTGACTATTTTTTCTGCCTTTCATAGACAACAGCAATAATCATATTATAGCATTAGAAATAGCCTACTGTTACTAAAGAGCTTACACAAATTGGAGGACTAACCTATACAGAAAGCTAAAAAATGATTTTGGCCTCCTATGCCTTTCATAACAGCTTGCATTCTTGCTGCCATTGTTTAGGTACTTTTTGACTGTAATTGGGCATCTGGAAAAAACATTATAAAGTGCTTGACTATTTTTTCTGCCTTTCTTTCATAGACAACAGCAATAATCATATTATAGCATTAGGAATAGCCTACTGTTACTAAAAAGCTTACACAAATTGGAGGACAAACCTATACAGAAAGCAAAAAAAATATTTTGGTAATCACCAATACTGTTAGTTTAGAGTAGCAGTGGCACAAACCTAAACTAATTTGTTAAAAACCTTACATAAATTTAGTTTTAATACATTTGTTAAGCACTGTATAGTGAATATAGTTTAAATCTCTACATTAAAAATGTAAATAATAATAAAGATAATAAAGACGAATAAAATCACAAACTCAGTGTTGAACAGGTGAGAGTAATGTTGTGCAGGAACACATGTTCACTTTGATCACAGTCACGTCTTACTGTCATTTCTTTATCCTATAAAAGACGGTTATGAATTAAGCGTCTGATATTTATATACAGACGATTACACGCTGTTATCAGTTCCTACTCTCATAAAATGCGTGCACTACATGTTGACTTTTAAACCTAAATTTAAACCGAAAAATGTTCAACAACAGATATTTCAGCACAATGAATGTTTTGCGCTGAATATTAATTGTCTCCCTCTGTCCGCGTGTGCGCACCAGCCGCTTATTCAGATTTAAACTTAAAGGTGACATATCATGAAAATCTGACTTTTCCAGCTTTTAAGTGCTATAATCAGGTCCCCGGTGCATCTACCAACCAAGGAAATATGAAAAAGATGAACCCAGTAACTTTGTTTTGGTAAGCCTTTTTCTGCAAGCACAAGTCTGATTTTGCTCCCTTGGTGACGTGGTAAAGGGATCTCATTATAATATTACCGCCCCTTAATCTGTACGTTTCCACCCACGGCGCGGTTATTGTGTTTTCGCAAGCGACAATGATGTACCAGCTCTAATGCCATGGCGAAAGTTTGAGCAAAACTTGCTATCTGTTCTGCCTTTGGCTGCACAGAACACTGTTTAGAGTCCCAGCCTCAGAGGAGACAGAGAGCAGAGGATTTAATGATTTATTGTATATTGCTGCTGCCACACAGATCTAAAATAAACAAGCGATTTATTTCCCAGCTGTTTACCGTCACAGACATAACTGACTGTTTTTGTAACTCGTGCGTGTTTTAACATAAACTTGTGTGTGAAAGAGAAATTAGTTTAGTACTCACATGCTGACAGCCACTTTCTGTCTGTGTGCTTCGGATGTGTGCACTCAGAAAACCATATATCAGAAGTTTAAACTCATATGGTTTAAAACGCATGACTTCAGCATGATAAACATGATAATCAGAACCAAAACAGATGTCTTTAGCTTGTCCGAGCTGTAATGGCGCAGCTCTATTCTGAAAAAGTGGGCGGGGAACAGCAGCTCATTTGCATTTAAAGAGACAGGCCCGAATAGGCATTTTCAGTATGATATAATAAATGATCTGTGGAGTATTTTGAGCTGAAACTTCACAGAAACATTCTGGGTACACCAGAGACTTATATTACATATTGTAAAAAGGGGCATAATATGTCTCCTTTAACGCAGATTGTCAGGGTGGGCCTTTATGCAAAAATGGAAATTCTTGCGTGAATTTGTGACATTTACAGTTAAGCATATAACCGTAAACAAAGTTTTTGCGCTGTGGATGCACACGCATCAGTCAAACTGCCTGACAGGGCAAGCCATTAGCCTATGCTAATGCATTAAGTTAGTTTAAAGCTTAAAATAAAGAATTCTCATGTTTTGGGCAGCTTGGTTCACGTACTTCTCCCGCAGCATCTCATTCTGTTTCCGCCACTATTTTTAGATGCATTTTGTAATTCAGTGCTGTAAATTGACACGACCAGCTGAAGTTGGACTGCACTGTGGGCAGACCCGATTAATCGATAATGAGAATCTTTGTCGATTATTTTCATTATCGATAATAATCGATTTTATCGATTAGTTGTTGCAGCCTACTATTTATACTCACGCTGCGATCAGCGGCAGCTGGATGCAGTCATCGCATACCAATGTGCATTGGCTCGTTTAGTTTACACTCGTGGATTGGTCTCTCTAAGCGAGATCCCAATTCGTCGGTCACTGACGTGACTCGGGAGTGACCGACTGAAAGGGAACATTTATTTCCACAATTTCTTTGACCCTTAGAATTCAACTAAGGGTTCAATAATTAAAGTACAATGCTTTGCTATGCTGAAGTTTACTGTCGAGTCCAACAGCTTGCAAAATCTGTACTTATTGCACTATAAAACCTAATTTGTTCTCAAAACAATTTAAGCTGACACGTGACACACAAACTGGACTGGAATGATCAGGGATCTTGTTAAAGGGGTCGATTAATCAGGTCTGTCCACAGTGCATGTCCAACTTCAGCTGGTCGTGTCAATTTACAGCACTGAATTACAAAATGCATCTAAAAATAGTGGAGAAAACAGAATGAGATGCTGCGGGAGAAGTACGTGAACCAAGCTGCCCAAAACATGAGAATTCTTTATTTTAAGCTTTAAACTAACTTAATGCATTAGCGTACGCAAATGACTTGCCCTGTCAAGTAGTTTGACTGATGCGTGTGCATCCACAGTGCAAAAACTTTCAGTTTACGCTTATATGCTTAACTGTAAATGTCACAAATTCACTCAAGCATTTCCATTTTTGCATAAAGGCCCGCCCTGACAATCTGCATAAGTTTAAATCTGAATAAGCGGCGGGCATGCGCACGCGGACAGAGGGAGGCTATTAATATTCAGCACAAAACATTCACTGTGCTGAAATATCTGTTGTTGAACGTTAAATTTAGGTTTAAAAGTCAACATGTAGTGCACGCATTTTATGATATGATGCAATTTCAAGTTTTCCTTTCTCTTTGGAGTCTTACAAGCTGTTTGTGAATAGATAATATTCCTAAAGTTGCAAAGACTAAAGTCTCAAACCCAAATAGATATTCTTTATAAAAGTTAAGACTCGTCCACACCCTCCTAAAATGCCTCGTTTAACACCCCCACATGTCTACGTCACTGTGTGGGAAGATTTGCATAACACCGCCCAAATGAATACGCAAAGAAAGAAGGCGTAACGCTGATTCTCGCTGTAGTATTGTTGCCGCCGCCACCATGTCGTGGAGACGCTGTTTCGTTGTGAAAGTGAAGCTACTTTGTTTGGTCTTCCAAATGAGGATGTTTTTCCAAAAGAAGGAGACGCTGTTTCGTTGTGAAAGTGAAGCTACTTTGTTTGGTCTTCCAAATGAGGATGTTTTTCCAAAATAAGTTGTATTTACAACACTGTTTCAGAACAGTTCAAACCAAATATTCAGATGTGTGCAACGCATTTTACGGAGGACTGTTTCCTGGGAGAGTAGCCTACAATGCCGGTGTTCCCGTGAATTCAGTTCCCCTGTTTCCCCTTTGGCGCGCATGCTGACCCTATACAGTATATGATGCTGACAAATAATGTTGACTTACAGCCTGTAAGTATTTCATATTTGTAAGGCATTTCCAAACATCACACAAACCAGATGAGAGTCGTAAAAGCATGAACCGTGACCCGCCAGGCGGCAACTTTCTCCAATGAGTTCCTGTCTCGCTCTGCTTATCTTTACAAAGAAAACACGGAGCTAATGATTTGCCAGGCCACCTCCATGTCGACACAATACTAAGACAACAAGAACTGACCCCTCCCATCTGGACCTGTTTAAGCTACAGAAGGTCAGTAGGTTTCGTGACTGGTTTCAGCATCAGTAAAACATCTAATGGACCAAAGAACAAAGAACCTGGTATGTAAACAGAGCCCCGCACAGAATCGCATGCACCTCATGTC
This sequence comes from Sinocyclocheilus grahami, assembly GCF_001515645.1. NCBI lineage: Eukaryota > Metazoa > Chordata > Actinopteri > Cypriniformes > Cyprinidae > Sinocyclocheilus > Sinocyclocheilus grahami. Next base: position 114,450 of record NW_015506855.1, on the reverse strand, counting down.
CATTGGACACATAAATGGCTAAAATCCGATCAACAAAAGAGACAATTTTATAGCTCCCTGTCCAGCCGGAGATTCTCCAGCAGACTCTCAGATCTGACCTGAGAATGACCGCAGGACCCTTCCCTTTTGCCCCTGCATTCCAAAGGAAAGAGACAAGATTTCTTTGACAATCGTTGCTAATCATTGAAAGTATGAAAATATCGGAGCATAGAGTCACAAATAATATGTTGTATGTCTTAGATATATATACTTGATGTGTTCATTTAATCGGTGCAAGGTTAAGCAGTGTTTATTACCCCTATTTAGAAAATTAGGATATTAAGATGTGTGTAATATGTGAAGTTTAATCTTAAACGAATGGAAACCAGAAATGCAAAAGGTTGAAATTAAGTAAACTTTAATAGTATGTACAATATTTGCATTTAAGAGACTTTATAGATGTATCAACATATTATTATAGGTGTCCTCATATAAATGAAAGCCTCTTGTTAATGTATGCACGCTCCGTCCCGCAAGAAGTCGATTGGAAGATCGCGTCGGGGACGGACTTATGCAGCGGAACAAAAACCCAATGCAGGACAGACTCCTAGCTTGCTTGCTGCTTCTCCTGCTCTCGCCTGTCGCTGTGTTAGAGCACCCCACGTGTGCTCACGCGCTTACCATCAAAAGCGACTACCACATCTCAAACTCAAACACTTCAGTGATACTTCGTTGAAATCTTCAAAGAACTGAAAGTCGTGCAAACTAAGACTTTCAGCAGAACTGCTCACGCCTCTGCTTCATCACAGACCAACGAGAGG
>NW_015506855.1:111483-112870 GCF_001515645.1 Sinocyclocheilus grahami | reverse complement strand
TGTGTGTATGTGTGTTTTAGCTTAAGTTTATGTAATCTAGAATAGCCAATAAATTTCATGTTTCATTTATAAATAATCGATTGTCTGGTGTCATATAATTTCAAGGTTAAATCTATTGCCAAAAGATCCCTTGCTTGCTGCCTAGCTCGTAGCTTACTCATAATAATTACCTCTCTTAAGAGCTGACAAATTATCATAATTGTATTTCACCCGTGGCCAGGGAGAATACAAAAATTATATATTCAATTGGTAATATACACTGACATCAACTTCTCGCTGGCCGAGTAGCTGATAGAGTGTAAACTATCAAATTTAGAAGCAATTAGAATCAGGTTGAATTAGGCTCTTCAAATCCGAGTCCTATCAAAACCTGAATCAATAATAATAATTAATTCCCTTACAACGGAGTTAAAATTCCTTACATATTTAAAGGATTTGCCACTGACGATTCAAACATGAGTTTTGAGCAGTGTAAAGTAGCACTTGTTGTTTGTAATTTCTCTGATCACAAATGCAGATATGATTTTATGTTTACGCGGCGTGATGCAACTCAAAGCATAAAAAGACAGTATAAATCATTATAATCAGTAATTATGTCCCCACTGGATGCAACAAATGCCTAGTTTATAATGGGTTTTATTAGTTTTGTCTCGTCGCGCCAGGACACGGCATCACAGTATGGTAAGGGGCGTAACATTTCTGTCACACGCTTGAGGAATTCGGCCAATTACAATGCACTAGATAGCTGGTGTAGCGTCTGGACCACCCAAACACACAATATATATTTTGTTAGCTAGATTGAACAAATACTCTGTAACACCCCACGAACAGGCCCCTGGTTTTTATGGTAACCTGGACACCCGATACATTTACAACCTTGTGGAATGTGAGCTGAGACTCTCAGCTGCATTTCACAGAAGCAAGAGGCACAAAGGCAGAGTAGAAATGGACGTTGCTACTAATTAATTCATAGGAAAACCTTTCTTTGAATGAACACACATATTCTTCAGGCCATTGTGTATATTATTGCTGTTTTGTATTAATCTGTTGTATTATAGACTATTTTATTCATGCTTATGATAAACCACTCATTCATATAACCTTACATATACCGTGTTTATTATCTATGAATTTGCCTTCTTATGATCGAAACAAGCGTGTATATTATATATTGGTACATAGGCAATATATATTAGGGTCCTGAGAACTTTTAGTAATTTCGATTCAAGTCCATTTGCAAATTACCATGCTTAGAGACAAAGAGTCGTAAACCCTCCAGCAATTGCCACCTCCCGCTCGGAATTTCCATCTCTCTCATTGGACAAGCCCATCTTGAAAGGCGGGGATCTTCTCCGACCTTAAAGGCCACACTTCATGTGACCCGCCC
>NW_015506855.1:108958-110827 GCF_001515645.1 Sinocyclocheilus grahami | reverse complement strand
TGTGTGTGTGTGTGTGTGTGTGTATGTGTATGTTAGACCAGTTTATGTGTTTATGTAGTATGTTGGACTAGTTTAAGTGTTTATGTAGTTAATAAAACCTTACTTGTATCACACTTGACGTGTTCATTGTTTGCTCATAACCGGAGTCACTAATCATGCAGATTTACGCTACAAGCTTTGTAGAATTGTACAGTAAGAAAGTTATTTCCCTTAACCAGGAAATTAACGTTCTTAGAATTGACAAGACAGTTGACCCTGAGAGGTCAGCTAAATATCTACAGCGGATCTAAAATATGAATAGTTAATTATAACTAGTTATGGTTAATTATTCATATTTCCTAATGTGAGCTGATTCATTACACTGGCCAATCAGAGCACACCTCGCTTTTCAGAACGATGAGCTTTGTAAAAATCTACGCATTTCAGAAAGGCGGGGCATAGAGGAGGAACAATAATGTACAGTATGTGGAAAATAATGTGTTTTTTGACCCTTAAACCACATAAACACATTTCATTACACCAAATAATCTTCTTCTTTTTTTAGCAACGTCATGACACCTTTAAAATGCAATAAAGCCACTTGTTTGTAACACTGGAATTCTTCAGAAAGACATGCAAAGCATCTACCCAGAACAAGGTTTTTGCTGCTTTTTCAGTGGAGGTGACATATAAAGTTCTGAAAGGTCTAGCATTTTCATAGTACTTCAAATTATTTTTATCAAAACAACTTAAAAGATAAATGGGAAATCTGATTCCTTTAATTCACAAGTTTATGTTTGATGGAGCATGGAATATTTCTTCTCTATCAAGTTCATGACCTCCCAAGTGAAAGCTTTTACAGCATAAGAGAATCCCATGCAGGGATTGTTATTATTATCATGCGCATCTGTGTTTGTCAATGGATTTAACATATGGTCTGTCGCCTTTGTGACTATATGAATGTTCCCATACCAATCACTTTGACAGATCAGCCAAGCAGACAGGCCCATGATGATGACAATACCTCTGACAATGCCACATGCACCGCTTACCTATTCACTGAGATGTTTACTTGAGAAAAACTTGTCAGAAACACTTAATGTTTCCAAGTTACTGGAGAGACAGTCAAGGAAAATTTCATTCAGGTATGTTAGGGGAAGAGGAGGAGAATTTCAATCAAGCTCGCAGTATGAAACATATGGGCAATCATAATTCGCTGAGATCCCAGAACAACAGCAGACTTGAGGACTGCTGAGTTTTGCTATCATTTCTGGATCTGATTAGGTCTTTAGTATAAAGTGCTGCTGTTTGGATGCGAGTTAATGCTCTCAAGAACAATTATTTTAACCATCTGGTGGTTTTCTGCTGGTTGGCTTGTGTGAGTATTCTTCTTGGCAGTCATAGTGAGTAGTTAGTCTATTTGCAATATGGTTATCACATAAAAGGCTTTTGTATTAAGCTCAGCAAACACTAAAATAGTATTAAAGCAGACAAAGTGAGAGGCCCATGAGAAAAAAAACAGGCCAACACAAATTGTAAAACTGTCAATCTTAAATTGTTGGTGTGTTCTAGATGGAAGACCTGACCATTCGAGCAGACCATCAATGACAGAAGATCAAAAATGCTAAATAAACCACTTTATATGTTACTTGATGAAGCACGACTAGGAAGTAAAGTAATCTGCAAGTTGTTTTCCTCAAAATGTATGGCTTTGATTCCAAAACTGCTGTACTCTGAAATGCCGTTGAGAATTGAGGATTGTAACTTTAATAGAATTGGCTTGTGCACCACAAGAAAGACCTCAATCATTAAAGGGGTCATATGATGTTTTTTAAAGATAATTATTTTGTGTTTTTGGTGTAACAGAATATGTTGACATGCTTTAATGTT
>NW_015506855.1:76212-108850 GCF_001515645.1 Sinocyclocheilus grahami | reverse complement strand
ATAAAGAATATCTCTTTGGTTTTGAGACTTTAGTCTTTGCAACTTCAGGGATCTTATCTATGCACGATCAGCTTGTAACACTCCAAAGAGAAAGGAAAACTTGAAATCGCATCATATGACCCCTTTAAATCATTGCTTATTCGTGCATTTATAGCACAAAACAAAACCTTTTAAATAGTCAAGTACTTTTTATTTATAGCAGGCTGCTTTACAAAACTCAGCATAGAGACAAACTCCCATCACATTAAAATTTCCAGCCAGTATATATACATGCATGAAGTAGCAGGTGTTGAAAAATCCTAGCCTGCTTATTTTCTCTCTGTATAGTTCACAGAAGGCTTGAGTGATGAGTTTAATTCCCATCAGTGCACACTGGCGCTCAGTGAGTTGAAATGATTTGCTTGAGTGGTCTTATCATTATTTACCTCTAAGGAGTTGATCTCCGATGGTCAGTATCTTCAGACTGGTAAAGGGCTTTTCCATTATGTTCCCTCAGAGTCACATGCCACTTCCAGTCCTGCTTTTACACACCTGTCTGTAATTTTCAAGTAACTCTAAAGACTTTGATTAGCTGGTTTATATGTGCTTGATTAGGGTTGGAGCTAAACTCAGCTTAAGTATTCTAATAATTGATCAACAGCACAAAATAACTAATTATCAAAATGTTAAATAAACATTTAGCAAATGTTTATTTATGCTCTGCACGAATGCTAAAGGGTTTTTCACATATGAAATGTACAATATTTATTTTCTTGTGAAAGGCATGTTTTTTATTCATGATTGTTCTGAATTTGGTTGCAGAAGTCTACATTTTTATTTCCATGTCAAAAACAAAGACAAAACCAGTGCACTCATATTGGGACAAAAGGATAACCATATAAATCTAAACTTTACTTATAAAATGAAATAATATTAAAGCTAAACAGGACATCACAGATTAACTAATTTAATTGAATTCTTTAGCTCTGTTTTCTTTCTAGGATGTCATTTTGAAATGGAGCACAGCACAGTCATTTTGGTTGGCATTTTTGCCTTTATTATAATAGGACAGTGAGTAAACAGGAAGTGAAGTGGAAGAGAGCGAGGGGGATGGTATCAGGAAAGATCTGCGAGCTGAGACTCAAACTCAGGATGCCCGAAGCACAACAGCGCTATATGTCACCATACTGCCGATGAAGCTATCAGTGCTGACAGTTATTTTTTATTTTACATATTTATGTATGTACTTTAAGATTTTGTACGTTACTAATTTTAATATACATACAAATACTTTTTGGAGTATCTATATACCAGGGCTTGATGGCCCAAATGCACATGATAAACCCAATGAAAAATATCTCAGATACTGTATCTTTTCGACAGAACATAGAACATAGATCAAACCCAGCACTTCACAGGTATTACAGCATGCTGACACATGCAGGATCAAACCTCTGTGCTTCCTTTGTGCTTAACCACTAGAAACGTCTCTAGAGGAACAGGAGGCCCTAATGATCCATGGATGTTCAGTGGCAATGAGTGTCACTGCATCAAAGCATATTGTTAGGAATAAAATAGTGGCTTGAAAGACTATTAGTGGGATCCTGCATTCCCCTGATTGTTGTCTCAATCTTCCATTGGATGGGTGCCACCATTTTGATATCAGAATGAACAGTTCTGGGCTCTAATCCAGGTGTGGTGGAACTGTCAAAATAGTGCATTGCATTAGGTTTGCTGTTTTTGGGAACTTAGTGGAAAACGCCTCAACGCCTGATGAGGGTTTAATCATTTAACCTTGTGTATATACAGTACTGTATTGACCAGATTGTAGTGGTCTGTCAACTTGGCCTTGTCCATTCATCCACTCCTGCATGTTTTAGTGTCTTTCTCTAGAAAAAAGGCACCAGGAGAAGGAACAAGGGTGATGTTTTTTGTCTTTACAAGACTTGTTGGCACACTATGATACACCTCTCTTCGGTGTAGATCCACTAGGATTCACAAGAACTTTAGTCTCAGAATCAGACAGAACAAAGTTAGGGATAAAATTAAGGGTTATGGTTACAAAAGTACACAAATTTGCCCCCTAACAGACAGAGACTGTCTCCCCAATGGCAACCCAGGACGTGATTGAAAAAGTGCTCCAACTTGCAGCCAACCCTTAACAGTCAACTTACTGACAAAGCTCAGATGAGTGGTGGTTTAGAATATACAGGAATGACATCAATATTAAGAACCCAGTATCTGTTGTTCACAAATTCTTTTGTGTCCATAACTGAAAGCTCTTAGATCTCTTATATCCCCCCATATGTTACTCTAGAAATATCTAAAGTGAGAAATATAGACCTAAAGGAAACGTCATTGGGGGAAGGTAGGCTAAGTTATTGTTTGTATACCCCTGAAACGTGATTGATGCGATTGAATGAACAAGCTCATCCCAAATTTACGTAATGAACTTTATATATTGCTGCCATTGTGCCAGATTTATATTGGCACTGTCTACACAAGTCTAGCATCCTAATGTACACACGTCATGTGGAGTCTGCCTCTGACTGGTGCCAAACAAGGGTGGATAGATTCCCCTGATGAAAAACAAGGAACAGCCCCTGAAAAATGATGGTGCAAGTGTGTATCGAGGGCCATCAAGTTGCCTCTCTAGCGCAATTAATCTGTCCCAACCCTTCATCCTTCACCCTTCATCCTCTCTTGCTTGGCATTAATTAGAAACAGACCCCACTTGATGTGTATACATGGGGACACTTGACTTATGCAGGCAGTGCCAGTATCCATCTCAGCCAAGGTACCTGGAAAGTGGCTGTAGCATACAGCTCCACTTTGGGTTGGACTGGTCAGGGTTTGACCAGCTGCTGGACTTGGGCAGGAAGACACCCAGTGAGGAAGAGGAAACAGCATTGCAGCCTGGTCCTCTTACACTACCAGTTCCTCTAAAACAACTGGTTATTTACCCCAAAGTGGAAAGAATTCAAACTCTGAATAATCTACTTGGAGAGCAGGGAGGGACATCTGCTGAACATCTGGAAGGTCCTGGAAGAATTGCAAAGAACTGGACTGACAGCCAACTTGAGAAAATGCTACCTGAGATTAATGTAGGTGCAGTACCTGGGTTTCTGAATTGGTCATAGACTAGAGGAAGCAATTACAATGTTCCCAGCACTGCAATCAAAAACTTTGTTGTGTGCTGGTCAATAACTGTGGCAGCATTAGTTTGAGATTTGTCCACCCCTATATGCCACTTAAAAAACTGTGGTTTGTAGTTTAACATGTTGGTCAGATGACCAACCATTTGCCATTTCTGGCTCATTGTTTCTTGATCAGAATAAGATGATAGTCACTATGAGATTATACTTGAAAATTGAAATATTTCCCTATGCGGATTTCATATTGAATTAAAGATGAACTTTAAACTCACAAATTTGCAGCATTTACCAATATAAAACAGCTTGGTTTGGAAGTGATCTGTGCCTCATACATTGCAACACTATTGACAATGGAACTACTCTGTCACTGGATCCAGCAACAGTGTGTGAAGACTTACAGAAAACGTTTGACCTCTGTCATTGCCAACAAAGGGTATATAACAAAGTATTGAGATGAAATTTTGTTATTGACCAAATACTTATTTTCCACCATAATTTGCAAATAAATTATTTAAAAATCCTACAATGTGATTTTCTGGATTTTGTTTTCTCATTTTGTCTCTCATAGTTGAGGTATACCTATGATGAAAATTACAGGCCTCTCTCATCTTTTTAAGTGGGAGAACTTGCACAATTGGTGGCTTACTAAATACTTTTTTTCCCCACTGTAGATAAACAAATGAAGGCAATAGCCAATTTACACACAATCATTTTCCTAAACAATAACAATATAACAAAAGTCCCAGTAGTGTCATCAAGTGGTTTATACAGTGGAAGTTCTCACAAACAAATAGGCTAGTGACAATTTGATCAGACCAGATGGAGCTGAAGCAAAAAATGCTAGTATGTGTTTGTAATGCACTATAAGAATATTGTGAAACCATAGATCTAGGGTTACCTAATTGGCTAAGTTTTGGGGCAGAATTTTACAAGTTCTCTATAAAATATTCAGTCTTGGTTTGCAGACACATCTAAATTATTTATGTCTGCAAAATGAAAAATCTAAGAAATTCTACAGGCCAGCTGCACAAGCCTTGGGCATTTTATTTTCCACTCATCTAAAAGCATGTGCTTAATTATTAATGGCCCAAATTGTCATCCAGGCTTTGTCTGATCATGTGAAGGGCACTAGTGGTGGCTGAAGCTGTTTCCAACACTTATCATAATGACTGTGAGGCTGTAGAGCAGATATGACCTTTGTGTTGGGGATATTTGGTTGAAGGTACACTACATTATGGGTACAAATATTAATAATATGGATGGCCTTATGTAGCCCTAATATTTCAGCACTTTTTTTATCAAGCAGCAGGGGTCCCATGTTTTGAAGCATTTGTCTGTTTTGCTGAATGTCTCCATAACCTCTACTCTTTGTCATACTCTCCCTAAAGAACCACAACCACAAAGGGGGATTTTATAATCTTTGTTTCTTATCTAAACAGTCCGCTATATGAGGTATTGGATCTGAAAAAGACAGGGTCCACTTTTGACTCAATGTTTATGAACATGAACAACTACATATACCTCATTTAGCAGATGCTTTTATCCAAAGTGACTTACAATGCATTAATGCATTCAAGGGTTGTATGATTGTTCTGGTGCAACTTCACATAATCAACAAGGTGCATGGGAAAAAAATATTTATATTGATACAATACCAGCAACACTTGTGACGTTAAGGGGTCAGAGCAAACAAAGAATGTAATTAAAAGGGAATTTTATTTTGCCAATGTGTTTCAGCACACAGGCCTTCATCAGGGCTAAAAAGTTACAGGTGTACATAGTTTCCTTTAAATGCAAACAAGGACAAAATTCAAAACGCGTTGGCAAAATAAAATTCCCTTTTTAATTACATTCTTTGTTTGCTCTGACCCCTTAACATCACAGGTGTCACTGGTATTGTATCAATATTAATGCATTCAAGATACAGTACACAATTGATCTATTCATGCAATCACTGTGAATCAAACCTTACTGTTTGCTCTACAGAAATGCTTTAATTTAAGATAGACTTCAAAGTCCTTGTGGTTTAATACAATATATCCTGCTCATGCATCGCATGCGACATGGCTGCTAAGTTTTCTGCTACCAGCTTTGGTGAAAAATGCAATGTCCATTAGGTTTAATACGATAACACAACCCTTTCCAATTAGGGAACAGATGAATGGTCAGTGGCTTTATTGTGCCGAAGAGGAGACCCTCTGAAATTATTCAAAACCTATTGATCACAAGATCAATTTTTGTTTGTTTTAGATTGGACTGTAATATGTAGGTGTGTTATATTATCAGTAGGAACAGAGGATTGAGGTGCATTTGCCCTGTTAGTGTGTCATCTTTAGTCTGCCCCATCATATATAATGAATGGATTTAGTCAGATGGTAAATGACAAAGTCCATCCCACTTATGCTTCTCTACCCTGAACAGATGGAGCCTAAAGACATGCAGAATTATAGGTGGAGAGTGTTTGTGTGTCTCTGTGTGTGCGCTTGTCATGAAAAATTGTTTACTTTTGGTTATTTGTTGCTGATCACAAAAAGTTATAGTCCTGTCTTTGACTTCTGTTTTGTTTTCATGCTCAGAAATATTACTCTCCATGTCAGCGTTTAATAAGTGATATCTCTGCTGCAAAATTTACATAAATGCAATGGATACAGTTTTATTGAGGTAGAAAATAAGATGCACATTATTCATGACTCTGCTGTTTTCTGTGCGCCTACAAGGAGTGTAAAGCAGAGATAAACACTTTCCATATATAAAACATGCCTCTTATGGTATTGGTGAAAGGTTTTTTGCTCTAACATGTAAGTACTCTGGACAAGCAATTCGAGTTAACTCTGAGGAAAAAGAAAGCAAGAACGTGAAGGAAATCAATTTATCCTGACATTCCATGGTGGATTTGAACTTTTGCATTATTTGTTGAGAAAAAAAGTTCTTTATGGTTCCTCTTTTTATTATTTAGCATCTCTCTGGTGGATCCGCCACAAAGTTCTGGTACACTTTGTCAGGCAGAATAATGCTTTAAGCAAATGACTTTGAAACTCAATGAGAAACTTTGAGAAAATGAATTTGAAAATGAGGAGAATCTACTGTACAGCTTGCAAAGGTGCACAGCAGCAGCAGCTCTGATGTCTCAATCAGATTTTATATCAAAGTAGCACAGAAGTGTGTTGCATAATTGCAGTCATCATTGTGCCAGACTCAAAGACAAACATGTTAAGACTTTTTACATGGTGTAGGAAGAGTTTAGAATGTATTTAGGATGTCATACAAGATGTTTAACAGTATAACATACACAAGTCTGTCAGCAAAGGTAATTATTAAAGGGATAGTTCACTCAGAATGAAAGTTATGTGATCATTTACTCGCTCTAATTTCCCTTTCTGCTGTGGAACACAGCAGGTGAAATACTAAAGAAACTACTGGCCACTCAATATACTGTAAGTGAAAGCATGGATTCTGCAGGTTTGATGAAAACCACTTAAACTCTTTTTAAAACCATGTAAAGAAAATTTAAGAACCAAACTAAAGTGAACAATACAGTCCAGAAAGTACAGAAGTATCTGCTAACAGAAAATCAAGGGAAAACATATTTCCATACCTCATAGACAGATATTTGTTCTTGTTTTAAACATATAATCACTTAAGTTTGAAGATCGAAGACTGTTTTAAGGATTTGTACAGTGTCCCAACTTTTTTGGAATTGGGTTTGTATATGTTTTTGCAGTGCATAAAATATTTAAGAATTTAGACTTGCTGCTCTGATTTAATTTGTTAAGTGGCAAATTATGACTTTTTGAGACCCGCAAAAACCCTATGAATAAGGCAACAAATTGGAATAAGACATAGGGTGACCACCTGTTCCACATTTTGCCAGGACTAGACACATACTGGATACGAGAATCCTGTTTAAAGCTGCCAGATCCAATAAAAAAATTAAAATGTCAAAATACAGTTCAAAATACAAGTTCAAATGCATTTAATGTTCGTATAATTTAATCAAGGAACATAATCACCAAGTACATTTATTTTAGTATAAAATGTGATTTTACTTTAGTATGCTAATCAGTTCATTATATTTAGCAGACTGAACAGGTAAATTACATTGTATCACAAATTACTGTACAGTGTAAGTGCCAGTCACAGAGCCGGTCACTATTAAAAAAAGTCACTATTAAAAAAGCTGCTATCATCCAATGTCACAAAAGCAGGCATTCCAACTAATGTAAATCAATATTTAAATATAGTAGTATATTTTTCTCTCTCCTATGTGTCCCAAATTGTCCAGCAAAATCATATCTGCTTTCCTGTAAAAGAGCAATAACCAGGCGGGCACCCTATTCAGGCACCTTAAAAGTTTGAACAGTTTGTGATATAATATATTTAAATTATGCCAAAAGTAGCACACTGCCATAAAACACAACATAATGGCACAAATGACCGATACTTTATGCTTGAGTGTAATAAACAGGATTTGGTTTTCATCGTCAAACTCGCAGTGTCATTTTGAAAGGCCAGTTAAAAGTCATGCCGAAGTTTCTTATAAAATTGAATTTTTTTAGCACGCCTCCCTCCCGGTGAGGCTTGAATATTCAACAGTGTTTACAACTGGTGGAAAAAACATATCTAATAGATGCTGCCTTCTGGATGGGTCTCGGAGCCCTGTTCTCAGAGGACACCTTGTTGTTTTTCACATTGTCTGATTTTCGCATCTATAGGGACGAACATCTTGAAGAGTATTTCCTCTAGAGGGACACACAAATGAGAGGAGATGGTAGATGACAGTGCAGACAGGAATTCAAGGGAAAGTGTTTGCACAGAGAGAGCCTTTGCTGCACACTCGACTGAGTCGCCAAACAAGAACAAAGTAGAAGGAAGCCACATGTGAAAGATGACGAGCACTCTCTCCCTCCCTCTCTCCATTTCTCCCCAAAGGTAAATATTTGTTAACCATGGCAGGTAGGTGGAAGCTGAAGCAGAGTTTTATATAGATCATGTCTAGACCCATTAATTAGTGTGAAATTTCAGCTACTGTGGAGATTTTTAGATCCTCAGTCTGTTCCTCTCAGCTGTAATAATGACTTGTTTGGTTTATGCATTTGTGTTGCACTGCTCAAATTATACTCTAAAACTTCTTTTAACTCACATTATCCTGTTTAGTAGAAAAGTAAAGTGTGCCATTTTTGCACCACCAAATGGAACAACAAAATAATGTTCATACAATGTTAACCTTTCTGTTCTTCTGTAAGTTAAACTTTCTTTTCTTTCTTCCCTGTCATAAGATGACTGTGTTCTGTCCTTGTGCTTCATTCTGATTGCACACTTGGTCTGTGTCCACTAAAGCAGCAGAACTCCGTGAGTGTGTTTAATCTAAGTTTATTTTCAGCACACAGGCAATATAATCATCATATATACATGTGATTACAGTTGGAAAAATGCAAATTTTGTTCCCAAATGCCCAAAGTAAAGTTACCGTCTTCTGACATTTTGTTCATCAACATGAGGGTGAGTAATTAATGACAGAATTTTCATTTTTGGGTGATCTAACCCTTTAAACAAAGCCAGCCAATTCACAATGAAATACAAATCCAAACTGCAATGTTTAACATACATATAACAACGTTAATGTGTCTAATGTGTAACATTATGATTTAAGAACTTGCAATTTTATTGTGATTTTGAATAATCGCACATCAATTTCTCATAATTTTTTTTGTCAACAGTATACATGTCTTAAAATGCACATATTTCATCTCATCTTCACTACAGTTGCCAAAACGTTTGTTTCTGAATATTCTCATTAGTCATGTCGTTCAGTGAGTTTAACACCGCCCCAAATGCCTATCATATGCTTCTGAAGATACTTTCACACTGTCCTCTACAAAATAAGAACAGGTTGACAAGAGTTGTCAGCTCCATTTAAGTTATCAACACATCTACATGCTGTCTAGACAAACAACACACTAAAGTAAGAACATATCTGAAATTCAGCAATTTGCATGTGAGATGAGTTTCTGGTTTCTTGAATTTATACCCTTTTATTTAGCAGTCAGTTCCTCTTCAGTCCATTGCAGTTTACTTCAGTTACATTGTAAAGACAAAAAAAATAAAAAATTAAAATAAATAAATTTACTTTGGCTCATGCATAACTATGAGACATTTATTAATGCTGCAATAACTGCAATGATACTAAAAAAGAACAACAATCCTGTAGACTACAAACTCAGAGTGAAGGAACAATATGGTCCAGTTCCGAGAAAGACTTATATTGTCTAAAGTCAAACTGCTCTTTAATTAAAATATCAGCAGCAGATCAGATGCAATATCACAGGAATTAAAATGCAAACAACCAGCTGAAACCTTAAAGGAATGAAGCAAAAGCAATTACTGTCATGACTTTCACAGTGGCCCCAAAAATGCAGATTACTGCTCTTGTGTCCTCTCATGCACACAGCAATCAATTCAGATATAATTCAATTCAAATTCATTCTGCTCCTCTATATATTGTAATCACAGAGAGGTCCTATTTGTCACCAATTGCAAGAATTACACTGGTTTGGAGATACATTCACATAGACATTTTATTTATTCACTAAGAAGTCTCTTGTAACTTTTTCATTAAATGACTACAAAAGCGGCAACCATGGAGATGAAAGAAAACTTAATATGACAGAACTTAAAACATGCCTATTAGGGCTCAGAAGTAGCACTGAGCTTAGTTCAATAACATTTGGGACTTTTAGAAAAATATAGAGGACCCTTGCATGAAGGCGTTTGAAGAAGTGGCTGTTAAATAACTGTGCATATTACTCTGAAGGGCATGATTGATTCTACAAACATGTGAGGCAACCCAAAGCCCAGAGGCATGCACCCTTTGGCTCTGGTGTGGGTATAAAAACAGTGATGTCCAGCAGAGGGATTTGGGAAAACAAGCTTACATAATAGCCTTTACTGCAGGTCCGTGTAATGAATAAGTAAGTTATGTAAGATTGGTTTCATGCATGAGAGTTATTCAATAGATGAATCAACATGTAGGTTATTTTAGTTTTAATTTATTTTTGCATCATGCATAAAAATGAAAATGTATTAGTTATTCATTTTAATACAGATATTTTAATAATTTTCATTTATTTTCCATTCTCCATTAGCTTTAGGCAATCTTTAACACTCCTCCGCCAAAGGCCCCCGGCCACTTATTTCAAGATAACAAAAGTTTTTAGTCAAATATTTTAAAAGGATTGGACAATTCCTGGGCTTCCAAAAGAAATGTACTTTAATATACTTTCTACCTTATTTTTAATGGTGCTTTTCATTGTAATTGTCTGGGGGAAAAAAAAACATGTCATTATTTCTGCAAAATGAAATTACAAATTTTGTGACACTTTCAAAGTGAAATGTCCAATGAGTGGCGCTAAAGTGTTGTTTTATAACATTGACTGTTATACATATTGTGGCAGACAGTTCAGATATAAAATCTCCAGTGAGTGGCTCTAAATGGTTAATGCTTTATTGCACTTTAAAATAGCATACCATCTACACTGAACTACACTATACTAACTGCATTGCTGTACCAGGTGAGCTACCGAGCAAGTTTACCATGTCAGAAAAGCCATAAATCCGGTGAGGTGATGTAAATTTCAAAATATATTACTTTGTTAAATCATGTGCCATAAAAGTGGTTTGAGGTCATAACATAGAATTATGCAAGGAACCACATGAAAACAAGCCTTACTTAACTGATAATCTACTTTTGTAATTAATTTGTGTGTTGTTACTGCCACTAGTGTCTATTTCAGCTGGAAACTGTAGTGAATTGTATGTATAGGTACGTGTTTGGATTTTCCCCTGAAACTATAATCAAACGTGGTAGTGTTTTGAAGAGCATATTGATCTTTTCGAAAACTTTTCCTTACTGTTTTAATGTATGTGTTCCACCATTTGTTTGCGTTGGAGCAGTGCTTGTCTGTTGGCAGTTCTGCTACGATCAGAACAAGCTGGAGTCTGTGACAGCTTGTGGGATGTGGACTGAATCCACTGGAAGATAACTGACCTTTCATCCAAGGACTTGGTGGTGGAAACCATCCCTGGGAGTGAATCTGAGAGTGAACTGAAAACACAGACAGCGTTCATAGCAGCCTTGGACAAAATTTTTTTCTGCTGTCTGATGCTTTGTTCCTTTCAAAGTGTATGTGATTGAGACATCTTCTTAAAATTCAGAATATGTCTTCCCTGTGGTTACAGGTCCATGTGGTGTAAGGCTTGTAACCAGAAGATTTACTGAAAGAAACAGCATTGCATCTTTGAGAAAGGAATTCAACCCCAGATTGCTCATCATTATGCAGAAGTTACAGAATAAAATTTTGGCAGTGGTCATGTGACAATAAATACATGAAATTACTTTGACACCTTACTGTGACTCCAGCTTGTAGTGATGGATATGAGCAATGCTATAAGTCCAATAATCTGTTAGGCATTATATAAAGTAATAACACTTGCTACATTTGTTGAATTCCAACTTGGTCTCATGAGAAAATGTAACTATATTATGAGGTGCTTTTGTTTAGAAGGTGTTTATTTTGTGTCAACTTAAAAGACAGACAAGGCATTTATGTCTATATTGAAAATGTGAGATTTAAAAAAATATATATTTTTATGGTCTTTTTGCTTTTATTTTAGGCCAGCACAAGGGTAAAAGGGAAACACTGGGAGAGGAGAAAATGAAACAATATGACTGTGGAATTTTGTATGAAATGTAATCTATCTATCTATCTATCTATCTTGACTTTAATTCCAAATTTGATCTCTGTTTGCTTTCAGTCCTGTTTAACATTTGCACATGGCATACCTTGCATCTGACTAAGTGTCATTTTTTGTTCCAGTTTCTGGAGATTTCCTGTCTTGTAGGCACAGATGAATCATCTCTAATTGGTGGAATAATACAGCTGGCTCAGCAAGTACAACAGAAATGGGGCGCATCCATTTCAGTCAGCATCAGTCTGTATAAATGTGAACTGAGTGGAGACGGTGCCAAGCATGTTTAGCCAATAAATTAAAAAGTGTCTACTCATCTCTCACCATCCAGAGCCAGCTATTAATCAGATTTTGACAAATGACCACAGCTCTCCGGCTATTATCTAAAATCCCACTATTTAATAAAATAATTAATTAATATAAGCTTAATTAAACCTGCAAGTTCTCATCCAGGCCACTTGTGGCTACATTACAGATAACCAATGCCATATTAGTGACCACTGTCAATGCTATCAGTTAAATCTCACTGTTATAGTATAGAGGTAAAGAATTTCAGTAAGATCATCTCATATTTGTACATGTTCGTGCAGTATGTTATCAAGCAAATTTGGATGGTTTTAACTTCTTAACAGAAGATTACTGGAATAGTTCATCCCAAAATAAAAATTTGCTGAAAATTTACTCACCCTCATGCTAGGGGTGTGTGCGATATGATGATTTTTGATCGCGGACTATAAAAAATGTCTCCACGATCTGCTTTTGAAGAAATATTGTAGTATCACAAAAGTTCATTATTTGCATGTGCTTCAAAACCTTGCCAGTTAAACATTTCATTCACATGCTGTTCTGACCTGCGCTTTTTCTTAGCGCTTGCACCTGAAGCGCGCGCACTAAAAAGCCTGTCAAACAGAGCCTGATTACTGGACTATGTTATCTTTTGTAGTAAGGTATAAATGATAATGTTGGAGTGCTCTGGGCATCACAACATTTTTGTGTTGTTGAAAACAGTTAGATGGAGCACAAAGAGAAAAAAAAGAATATTAATACTTTGGCATTTTTCAAGATTGCTCTGATATTCGCATAAAACAAGAATTATTTCAGAAACCGCAAATATAAAACCATTTCTGCAGCTCATCAGGGCCCCCTGCTGGTCTGGAGCCTTGGGCAGATGCTCAGCAGGCCTGTGCATTAATCCATCTTTGTCTCTATTGTCCAAGATTCACAGAAAAGTCTCCACTCCTCTTAATGAAATGACGGAAAGACTGTGGTTGGTGCAGAATGAAGATAAAGCATCAGCCATCATAGCCCATATGCTGTGTGCTCAGTTGAAACAATACTCAATGTCACATTTCTTCATGTACACTCTTGTTATGCTCGGAATATTGACCCATAGAGAAAGGTCGTCCACGCACTATTGCTGCCATAGAATGGCCTGGGAAGGTTTAATAAATAACTCTCAATCATGGACAGAGCTTGTGGGGAGGCCGCAGGGTATGTGCATTTTTGAATGATTTCAATGAACTTGGTTACCTGGTAGTGTTTCAGAACAATTCACCTGTTTTAGAAAACGATTTATAAAACTCACAGAGATAGACTTACACACTGACTTAAACTAGAACTTGAGGCTTTTTCAATTCAACCATTGTATTTTGATATATCCTTGTTGGGTCTGTCCACAAAAATTTAAAGGGTGCTTCATCTAAAAATTAATACTCTGTTATAATTGACTAAGCTTTATATTTCCAAACACAAGCACTGTTATTTTTTGTGAAACATAAAATCATATTTTTTTCTTTTTTCTTACCCTCGCTTTGTCTTTCCATTTAAAGTATTACCGGTATTATTATTATTATTAGTATTAGATGTTCCTTAAGGGTTCACTTATAATATTATTGCAAAAACAAACAAACAAACAAAATAGTCATATAAATCATATATTTTTCAACATTATTTTCTTCTTTCTGAAATGATCACTTTTAGGGGATACAAAAAGTGCATCAATGCCCCCTCACTAATCCACATAAGAGTTTTGAAAACATTAGTATTTTTATGGATAACATCCATAAAAAAACGGTAATTTTCAGAGAAATCACTGAAATTGTTTACTTACGGTTTGCGATATAGCTGCTGTCAGATCTAACACAGTTGACTGCTTCATCTTTCATCAAAAGTTTATCTGAGAACTCTCCATTACACTGGTCCTCATATACAAAACAATTTGCGGTCAACTGCTCCGAACAAACATAGAAACCTCTGACGTGATCCCAGACGGCATCAGAAATAAACCATCCACTCGACGCTGTGAATTTTCAAGTATGTTGTTTAAACCAACGTATCAGAAAAAATGTTCTTTACTCTTCCGTTTGTCCTTTTGCCAACAGACTAAAGCGCTTGGAGAACGTCAGAAGCTGAACTAGCATCTGTATACTGTATTTAGTGTAGACAGCTTTTGACGTGACGCCATGTTCGCGTCCGGTGTAGGCAGGAGTCAAGCTGTCAAGTGACTGAGTGTCAGTGGGCGGGGCCTAGTTTTACTTTTCACAATACACAAATTACACAAATAACAGTAAATTGTACTCCTTTCCAAAAGCTGTTAAAATGTGTCCTTAATTACATAGAAAAAAATAATTCAGTAGTTTGCCCCCCTCTGCGTTTAAATAGATGATAGATGGAAATGTTTCTTAAATATTTTAAGTTTGTAGTTGAAATTTGTATTTTTTTTCCTGAAGAACACATTTGAGAGACATGGAGTGTATGGATATGGAGTGTAAACATGAAAGTGCGATTAACATGGTGACTGACCAAAGCAGGTTTCAGAAGAGAACTTCTAAATAAATATATAATAAATAAATAAAGGTAAAGAAAACAGCATTTTTCTTCAAACCACAAATTCTTTGAAGTTGTAATGTACCTGAGCTATTGGTGATGTCTTCAGATGTTACTCTGTGATCAAAAATTAGGGCTATTATGTTGTCTAGCTTTATGCTTTGAAATTCTGTGGAAAAAAGCTTTCTGTTGCCTCTTTTATTTGAATCTACAGCATTTCTAATCAAAATCACCTCAGTCTATACACATCATAGGCTCTTCAATGGACCAAAAAACACTTTAATAACTGTGATAACATCCAAGGAGAGGCAGGTGCTCAGTTTGAAAAAAATGTGTTATTAGGTTAAGTTCTTACCTTGTAATTGTGTTCTCTCTTAATGTCACAATGGCTTTGTGCAGATGAAATACAATTTTGGACATAGTAGACTCATCTGTCTAGGTTTTGTAGTCTTAGGAGAATGCAATGTTTATGACCCCGATTCAAACCCCAGTTTTGGGGTGGATCATTTGGCGTGTGATAGCATGAAAAGTGTGCAATTAATACTTTCTGTATGATATAAAGTCTGGCATTGTATGCTTAATCAATCAACGTACAGTAGATATTGAATATCTGAACAAATGGTTCCGATTTCATCATTTGCATAGAGACAGTGCAGTCAGTTAGTCCTAAAGACTGAATCTGATAACCTATTCGGATTTGTGTGCAGTGTGAACAAAGTCATGCACAGCTTCAACTACAGTCAATATTAGTGACTGCAAGGCTCCAGTACCTATAATTACAGCTATAGCTCTGAGCTGTAGACTAGAGAAAGGGGCTTTTTACAGGAAATATTGCGGGTTATTTACTATTTAATGTCTGTGCAGTAGTTTTCAAATTGCTTTCGAATATCATGAGACCAGTGTGATGCAGCGGTCTTGCCTGCTCAGTTGCTATGCCTACATTGTAAATGAATACTGTAAAGGCACATTCTGTTCTCTTTTTATAAGCTAAGGGACAAGTATACATTTTTCTCTGGAAATCGGCAGTATGCCCGAAAGCTGTCCATATTCATTACATTGTAACTGACCCTGGATATTCCTTCAAGTATTAGTAAGCCTTTGACGTATAGCATCAACCAATCATTAAATGTATAATTCACACAAAATTAAAATTCTGTCGTCATGTCGTATCAAACATGTATGACTTTCTTTCTTATGTGGATCACAGAAGAAAATGTTTTGGTTACCAATAACTTCCACTGTATGGAAGAAAAAAAAAAAATTCTCAAAATGTCTTCTCATTTATGTTCTGTTTAAATGCAGTATAAAACATTCAAAGCCAAGATACTACGTAGGTTATAAGCAAACCTTTAAGCTAGAGTATGTAGAGGAGCGGGAGGAATGTTTTAAATGTTTTAAATCTAAATTAAATCTTGCTCATGACCATGTCCTTTCTGGCCATTTGGGAATTCGGAAAACCTATGATCGTGTGCTGGGATATTTTTTCTGGCCTGGTCTAAAACTGATGTTGTTGCTCACTGGCAATCATGCCATGTTTGTCAGTTGGCTGGTAAGCTCCTCTACACCCGATCCCCAATAACAGGTGAGCCTTTTGAGCGCATCATCATTGATTGTGTGGGACCATTGCCAAAATCTAAATCGGGTTATCAATACATACTCACTTTGATGTGTGACGCCACACGTTTCCCAGAGGCCATCCCAATGCGTAGTATAAAGGCTAAAGGGCCTCTGGCCGAATTAGTTTTCGGGCATACCGTGTGTGGGCCTCTGAAATTGTTAAAAGAACAGTTATTACTGGAAACAAAGTCGTCTGTGACAGTGTGTGATTATGTGACTCAAATGCGTGAGCACTTACATCACGTGTGGGAAATTGCTAAATCAAATTTGACTTCAAAACAAGTTCACATGAAAGAACGTTTTGACAAAAACTGTGCAGCGCAAAGGTTTCAGTCAGGAGATTTGGTGCTAGTTCTTCTTCCACTTCCAGGTTCTGCACTGCAGGATAAGTTTTCAGGGCCCTATGAGGTGGAAGAGAAATTGAGTGAGACAAATGATCTGATTCGTACTCCTGAGGGGAAAAAAAAGTTGTGTTTGTCATGTTAACATGCTCAAAGCATACGTGAGTAGAACAATGTCTGTAGTGACGGTTAATCCTCTGCCCTCTGCTGTCGTGCCTGAGGATGATGGACTGGTGGCCACTGAAATTATGTCCAACAGTAAACTGTTAAATTCTGAAATATTGCAAAATATAGAAGAACATTACTTCTTATCTTCCACAATCTCAATGCAGAGATGTTGTTTCACTTATTCAGAAATTCTCTTCTCTCTTTTCAGACAGCCCCAGCCAGACCCACGTTCTGTTTCATGATATCGAAATCATAAACTCCTCTCCAATTAAACAGTATCCTTATCGTGTTAATCCCTGGAAGAGAGAAGAGATGAGGAAGGAGGTCGATTACCTGCTTACGCATGGGCTTGCGATTCCCAGTTCGAGTCCGTGGAGCTCAACATGTCTGCTAGTGCCAAAGCCGGATGGTTCCTTTAGATTCTGCACAGATTACAGAAAGGTCAATAGTGTCACGAAGCCAGACTCTTTTCCATTGCTTAGGATGGAGGACTGTGTCGATTATGTTGGTGCCTCATCGTTCGTAACCAAGCTAGATCTATTAAAGGGTTACTGGCAGGTGCCACTTACACAGTGAGCCTCAGATATCTCGGCATTTGTAACACCAGATAACTTCAGATAAATTCAATACACCGTGATGGCCTTTGGGATGCGAAACGCTCCCGCAACCTTTCAGAGGTTGATGCAGAAGGTATTGTCAGGTGTGGCAAATTGCGAAGCACATCTTGATGATGTGGTAATTTACTCTAGCTCATGGAGTGACCACATGAACTCCCTACATGAAGTGTTTGCTTGTTTGGCAAAAACATCATTTAACAGTGATTTAAAAAAAAATTGATTTCGGGAAAGCCGTAGTCACTTACCTGGGTAAGCAGGTTGGCCATGGACAGGTGTGTCCTTTTGATGCCAAAGTTGAGCCAATTGTGAATTTCCCCATCCCAAAGTCTAAAAGAGAGCTGTGCCGTTTTCTTGGTATGGTTGGATATTACTGTGGATTTTGTAAAGAATTTCTCCTCTGTTGTGTCCCCGCTGACAGATTTGTTGAGCATGTCCAAAACTTTCACTTGGATTCATGAATGTAATAGCGCCTTCAATGCTGCCGAAGATGTCCTGTGTAGTGCCCCAGTCCTCTCTGCCCCTGACTTTTCAAGACCCTTCAAACTTGAGGTGGATGCCAGTGCGTTAGGGGCAGGTGCTGTCTTGTTGCAAGAAAGTGAAGCCGGAATCGACCATCCTGTGTGTTACTTTTAAAAAAAAATTCTAAAACACAGCAACGTTACAGCACCATTGAAAAAGAGGCCTTAGCATTACTCCTTGCCCTTCAGCAATTTAAGGTTTATGTCGGTGGTAGTCCGCTACCTATAACGGTTTACACTGACCACAACCCCTTAGTCTTCCTCCTACGCATGGTTAACGCGAATCAAAGGCTAATGCAATGGTCTTTGGTGGTCCAGAGTTTTAACATTGACATACGCCACAAGAAGGGTACCGAAAACGTACCCTTGCTGATGCTCTTTCTAGAACTTGAAAACATTTTTTTGTTTGTTTGTTTTTGTCAAAATGAGATTTGGACTTTTATGGGTGGGGTGTTACATTGAGGTGTATGTTGTGCCTATGCATCTCTCTCTCTCTCTCTCTCTCTCTGTCGTTCTCACAGATGGCTCCGCCCTAATTGAACGCGCCGGTACGTGCCCCGTGGTTAGCCGAGGCTGGAACTGTGCATCTTTCAAAAACGCAGTGAGGCTGATCTGGATGTGGGATGTTGTTGATGGTGTTGTTGGTTGAATTTGTGATTACTGATAAGAAAAGAAAGAGAATCTCTGTATAGCGTCTTTTTGTAAATATCGTGACATTTATTTTGGTCTTTTTCTTTTCTATTCACCTTACCCACACAGTGTTGTGTTGCTGTTGTAAAGTTTTCATCAGATTGTTTTTCTTTTAACGTGGCTGTGTGTTTTCGCCCATTATTGTAAATATTGTACATATCACTTCATTTCAGCACGGAAGCTGTAGGGGTTGGGTGCCACTATTTTTTGTAACCTAGGCGTTTTCTCCTGTTTTTGGGCTAGTCAGGGAGTTAGTTCAGTCCCTGTATTAATTTGTTTGAACTTTTTCTTTTTAGGGTAGTAAGATTCTTTGGTAAAAAGGTAGTTACTTTTTTTGTTTATTATTTTGGCCTTGGCCCAACCCTGAAGCCCATTTGCCCTATTTTGTGTACTGTTTTATTGCCATTGAACTTGACTAGTTAAAATTCAAATAAAGACAGAACGAAAAATCACAACACCCCAGTGTAAAGATCTTTATGTTATTCTTCTAGACCCTAGACCTGGGAGGTAACAGTTTCCAAACTTTTTTTGTAAGCTGAACTTATTAGACGTAAAATATTTATTGAAATACCCCCTGAAAGTTGATATTTCAATAATTTAATGACATGCACATTTCGCATGTTCTGAAATTGTTTAGTTTAAACTTATTAATAGTTTAAACTTATGAACATAGTGCACAACTTGACCAAAAATATATTGTGATTATTTTTATGTTTTAATTTAGTATGAAAATGTCTTATATTGCTACTTCTACTGAGACATCCAGACAAAAAGAAGAAAAAGAAAAGAGCCAACAAGCAGTACAAGTTAGGATCACAGGAAAACACATTGCACTCACAGTGCTTGCAGAGATCAGTTCATGAGAAACAGCCTTTACTGTGAAATGAGCCTATGAAACACAGTATTATTAACTAATAAAATATGAATTAATAATCAGCTTTTCATAAACTTACAAACCTCCTGCAATTCCCTCACAAACCTCCATGGGTTTGCCAAGCCCTGTTTTGGAAACCCTGCTTTAAGCTATAACTTGAACACTAGACGTCCTGGACATTACAAATTGTAAATGGTAATGCTAATAACTGATTGTTGTTATTATTAAAAATTGTGAGTGGTGATTAATTGGAATGTGTAAGAGATACTACAGTACATTTCACCTTTGTAATTTGTAAAACAATTCTGTAAGGAGACATGGATTTGTATTAATTTAGAGGCTGTATTTATGTTGACATTTTACAGAACACTATAAAAAGTGAATAAAAGGGTTTAAAGAACCTCTTAAGTTAATCTGAAGCAAGCCCTGGGGCCGCTCCAAAGCTCTGATTGAAAAATTGCATTAATATTAAAGAGTACTACTTACACTTTATATCATAATTGAAAAACTAAACTTCATGGACCAGGTGAATCATTATTCAGAGGACTAAAATCATAATGATTTATACACAGGCACCCAGAACTAAAACAAGACTATTACTCTCCACTATTTACTTGTTTCCTTTTAATTTGTCATTTTAATTTATCTCTTCAATAAAAGCTTTCAATTAGGATGCATTCCAAATGAACGTCTCTCTGCACTCTGCATCAAATGCTGGCAACTCTGTGATGTGCGATAACTCCCAACCTTTTAATTATGAGTGGCTTCAAGCAGTGACATTCCTGACAACTCCCAGCTGATGAAATGTCTGGAAACATTGCATGGTTATATTACAGGCTACCTCGCCAGCTGATGTGTATTTCCACAATACACATACCTGGGGAGTGATATTACACTTCTCTTTTCCAGCTTAATAATGTAAATCTTTAGTTACAGTCACCTTTGTGCCACTGGTCTCTAAATGAAGACCTTGGCTTTGTTCTGCCGTCACTTTACTGTTGGTACCAATTAGACCGATGTGCTGAAAACAGATTTTTTATTTTTTTTTAACCGTGGAAGATTTAACGATTTCCCCTGTAGACCAATAGATCTGCACTGTGATTTAGAGCTTTTCTCTGTGATGACAGACGGTTATATACTTCCCAGAGAATTGACCAGTGTGTGACTATTTATGTGACACACACAGAGTGTGTTTTGTAGCTCTGAGATACACATTGTGTCAACACAGACCTCAATTTACATACAGTGGTGTGAAAAAGTGTTGGCCCCCTTCCTGATTTCTTATTTTTTTGCATGTTTGTCACACTTTAATCTTTCAGATCATCAAACAAATTTAAATATTAGTAAAAGATAGCACAAGTGAACACAACATGCAGTTTTTAAATGAAGGTTTTTATTATTAAGGGAAAACAAAATCCAAAACTACATGGCCCTGTGTGAAAAAGTGTTTGCCCCCTAAACCTAATAACTGGTTGGGCCACCCTTAGCAACAACAACTGCAATCAAGCGTTTGCGATAACTTGCAATGAGTCTGTTACAGCGCTGTGGAGGAATTTTGGTCCACTCATCTATGCAGAATTGTTGTAATTCAGCCACATTGGAGGGTTTTCGAGCATGAACCGCCTTTTTAAGGTCATGCCACAGCATCTCAATAGGATTCAGGTCAGGACTTTGACTAGGCCACTCCAAAGTCTTTTGGAGTGGCCAATGGCTCTCACTGTGGTTCGCTGGAGTCCCAAAGCTTTAGAAATGGCTTTATAACCTTTTCCTTTTGTTTCTGAATTTCTTTGGATCTCGGCATGATGTCTAGCTTTTGAGGATCTTTTGGTCTACTTCACTTTGTTAGGCAGGTCCTAGTTAAGAGATTTCTTGATTGCGAACAGGTGTGGCAGTAATCAGGCCTGGGTGTGGCTAGATAAATTGAACTCAGGTGTGATAAACCACAGTTTTAACAGGGGGGCAAACACTTCTTCACACAGGGACATGTAGTTTTGGATTTTGTTTTCCCTTAATAATAAAAACCTTCATTTAAAAACTGCATGCTGTGTTTACTTGTGTTATCTTTGACTAATATTTAAATTAGTTTGATGATCTGAAACATTAAAGTGTGACAAACATGCAAAAAAATAAGAAATCAGGAAGGGGGCCAACACTTTTTCACACCACTGTATAGGATGAGTACATGAAGTGAAGGTGCAAAAGAGGCGTTGTTTTATGGAAGGCAACAAAAGCGTTTTTATTTTCTTGCATTTCGGCCCAATATAACAGACCTGTAAGTGAGGAAGTCTTTGCATCAGTTCAAAACCCACATTATTTCCCATGGGAGGTCTAAGCACAGACTGTACATCCTCGAAGGCAGTCACAGATGCCATGAAGGCGGTTGTTATTCTCATTTTACCTACTACTAACCTCTAGAGTGGTTATGTGTGAGTCTGGTATTGCAAAAGCAATGGTGGAAATAAAAGCAATGATCCGAAGCACTGAATGCCAAGCACAAGCCATTATGAAGCACCTGAATATGTATTACAAATCATAGAATTGTTGAATTACTGTTAGAAAAGTATGTTGATTAAAAAATCTTGCATTGCCTTATGCTTTGTGAAGTTTTCCTTTCAGGAGTTAAGTTGAATCATTTCATTTAAAAGAAGTGTGCTTCATTGTATTAAATGTGCACTAGGCCTGTATACTTCAAATTTGTAATGTTTATGCATTTTAAATGTTTCATGTTCTGTACATGCAGATTGATATAATAATATAATATTACTGAAATAAAAGACTGCTTAGTTGTACTGAAACGGAGTACTCTTATTTCTTAAGTTAATTAATTTCATAAATACTTCTATTGTTTTTGAAATATGGTTAGTACTGCCAGATGTACTGACAGGCATTTAAGGTTAAATAAAATATACTTTAAATACACAACATTTAATACATATCAGTTGGCACCTGTATATCATGCATTGAAACATATTTGTAATTACACCAGTGTACGATAAAGTTGCTATTTTTAAGGTGTCCTTGTTACACTGTAACTATATATTTGTTTAGAATTATGCATGCGATTATGCATAATTTATTGTTATTACTATAACGAAGTACATGAAACAAATGTAACATGGACACTAAAATAAAGTTTACCAATGTAACATATTTACAATATTTTAACCTAACTTAACTTCGTAATATCAAATAACACCCTGCAGTTAAAACGATAGCAATTACTTTACACATGCTTTAGTATGTTAGTCCACACATCAAAAAAAGTGTACTTTTTTAAAGCATAACAAAAGATTTATAATACATGATTTAAAATATACTTTAAAATAAAACTTTAATTTGGAATTATTACAAAAGTGCACTTTTTAAAAGTTTCCTTAACTGCGTTAAGAAACATGGTCATGAAAGTATACTCTCCATAAATGGATTTTTATTTCATTAATATTATATTATCTGCAAGTACAGTATTTTGAAATAAAAATAAATACCCCATTCATTATCTTTTATTTCTGTCTTTGCTCTTAAGCATTTGTATCCATTTGAATGTCTAATAAGAACTAGCTGTACATGTTGTTATGAGATACCAGTACCAATGTTTTTTTTTTATTAAATCTAATAATAATAATAATAATAATAATAATAATAAAAATACACCATTTACTTTCCAAATACACCATCTTATTTTGTAGAGATGCATCAATTCACCAGTGCACATTTAAATAAATAAATAAATAAAATGTTTGTCTTTACAATTTTTAACTTAAAATGTAATAAGTAGCTTCGGCTCTGTAACAACAGTGCGCTGTGAGTCTTGATTATAAAATAAAACAGCAGTTTTGATAAGAAAATGTAATTTTTTTTGTCTATTGATTATTGTTAACAAACAGCAGTAGTCTTTATAAATAAATTAGCAGCTGTCTAGACAGCTCAGTAGGCTCATTAGACAACTATTGTTTGGACACAGCATTATAATACAAAGTACATCATCAAAAAAAAAACCCACAACACCACGTTTATGCATTGTATTTTCTTTAGTACTTACATATAAGGAGGGAAATACAACAGTTGTTTTCTAGGGAGGATACAGGATGTTGTAACAGTGCTCTGTACATTAAGGGTGTGGCAGCACAAGGCTGACAGTACCGTGCTTCAGCAGGTCAGAGAGTACAGCTCAAATCTACACCACAACACAGCATGTGGTCAAGGCAAAGGCCTAGTAGCAGCTCCTCTTGAGAAAAAATTAAAGCGCAGATATCGCAACTGCTGTTTCATTTACATACATACATCAGTTTAAAGTAGAAAACAATATGAAACCAAAAATGTCCTGATAGTGATGTTACACTTAGGAAAATAATTTTAGGAAACAGAAAAGTGTATGAGCTGCTACCAGAGACTTGCTAGTAGTGATATCGAGTCTTACGTACCCCATCAGAAGACTTTAATAATACAGTGGAAATTATGTTTATTTTGATCGTACAGTTGAAAAGTTTACATTCAGTTCTGAGCCTCCATAAAGGTCAAGTGTGGGTCAAACTAAACCACTGACCAACACTCCAACTGTCTATCAAAACCTAATACCTCGACATGTTACATCATTTCATCACACGTCATGACTGAGGGTTTACTCATCAGAATCCTTTGAGAAAAGGGTGAAGGGGGTTACAAATCAGAGGACAAAGGTGGAGAGGTGTCAGTAATACGTTTTCTGTGACTTTTATCTGGAGTGCAAAGGACCCCTGATTAAACTAGGGGTGAGTTTAAAAAATGTTATAATAAAATCTATAAAACAAAGAAACAAAATATAGGTGTTCCTTCCTGGTTACAGGAAAATGATTAATAAGACTATTAAAACAAACTCATGGGTAAATCCTGCATGTTTCAAATACAGCACAGTGGAAAAATAAACATTTAATACAGTGCATGAATTTAGACGTCCTGAAGAAACTGAGGGGGGCGGACTGTAACCCTGAAACTAACTTGTGATAGGTCAGCAGCAAAACAGATTTTTTTTTTTCGTGCCTCACCACAAAAAAAGCTTCCAGACCCGTTACCAGCTTACCCCTTTCTAAACTAGTAAATGTTTAACATTTCGGGCTTGATCTACTGTGCTACCGCATTTTCTTTAACAAAGCTCTAGCGAGCTTCAAAGTTAAAAAGAAATAAACAAACCCCAAAACCTGCAATTTACATTGTGGCAGATGTTACATCTAGTTTTGAGATATTTCTTGGTATATTAACGAAAGTAACCGTGGTGGCTATATCGATATCTGGGGCGGATCTACTTCAACACAATAATCAATTTGCATAGCATTTTATCCTTACCAGAGATCTTAACTCTATTACCACCTGCATGGGAATTCATGGTGAGATCAGTAAAGAGAGAGAAAGAGAAAGAGAAAAGAGAGCCTCACTGAAATTCAAGTATCTGGCTGCCGAGTCCCTATATGGCATCTGCCTCCCCTATTCCTCAGGCTAACTGAGTAATCAAGAGTTAAGCTTCAGCAGTCGTTATGTACTGAGCATGGTATGTACATAGGAGGGAGGGTCTGGCACATGCATGTAATGCATGGTAACATGATATGTCCTCTATTATCATTTATGTATGATTAGATAATTCTCACAATACAAACATATACAAAGTAAAAAAGAAACAAAAGAGTGCTAATTGTGCCTCCAAATCTCCATTCATGCAGAGGAATGTTGGAGAAGATATCTAACTCCACAATGTACAAGCTCCTGCCTTTCCCATGCTGACACGTGTTTAATTGAGATACAGACTTCTGTAGAGTTGCCCCTGCTTTGGCCCTTACCAATGTGGACAAATGTGGTGTCAGCACAGAGCGAGGTTGTGACGATTGAGATCCTTTTAATAAGGCATTACACTTAACCAAGACAGTGAGAGAAGCAGAGGTGACATCCAGATTGAGAATGAGTATGAAATACCAAAGACAGAAGAAGAACTAATTCAGCAACCAAGGCATGTGTTGAACCAAGATAACACTGAAAAGAGGGGCAGGGGGATAAAACCATTCAACATTTCCAACACTGACAGAAAGAATCCATGGCACGTTCTAACGAACGTCCCTGACAGTGTCTGTGTCAGGTTTATCAACAATGGCATGAAAATGATCCATCTTAAACACAAATCTGGGACAAAAGTAGAATCTGCACTTCAAAGGCCTCTTTGTTGGAGAAGGATCTGTTGAATTAAAAAAAGAGAAGAAGAAGAAAAAGAAGAATGGACACAGTGCCAAGACTCCAGGCATTCCTCTGAGAAAGATCCTATCCACAGTAGGGTGACCACACATGATTGAGTACTTCAGGAATCCATTTTGATATCAGTGTTCACAACAGAAATTCTATGTTTCCCTTAAAGATTGTACACTCACCCTTCTACTGAGCAGCAATCATACACACCGCTAAAGCCATTTTTGCTAGAATCCCTTAGACTCGTCTTTGGCTTCCCTGGCAGCGTCATGAATATTTTTTAGTTCGTACAAGTGTCAATGTGTAAGGGAAACAGCACTGTGCAGAAAACCCCAACAAAACTGGACATTGGGCCTTGCTTGTTTTTCTTGTGAAAGATACCTCCTCTAGAGTGAAAATTAAGAGAGAAAAATAGAAAGGAACGTCTTTAGAAAGCACATAGCCCGGTCAGGCTATTTCCTTTATCCTGCGCATGTAGTCGTGCAGTTCCTCTGGGTCCTGAAAGCCCATGTCTTGGCATACCCACTGAATGTCCTCTTCGTTGGCAATGGGGATGGAGTTGTAGGGTAAATCCTCCGTGGGAAGAGTGAAGGTGGTAAACTTGACACGCTTGCGTTTGGAGGTCGGTGAGCTGGCTTCCTCTCCGTGGTCTTTGGTGGAACCTCCGGAGCTGCCATCTCCTCGGCCATGGACTTGGCTTTGTACACTAGTCTGGGAGCTGCCGCTGCTGTGGTGGTCCCCATGACAACAAGACTGTACCCCCTCCAAGGTGTTGCTGGGGCTCTCCACCGTCTGAGGCGAGAGATCGCTCTGGGTGCGCAGGGGCTCTCCGTTACCCAAGAACACCCAGTGGTGGGAATGGTCCATGTTGGCTTGGCCTTCAGGAGGGATGCGCTTATGGCGATACTTCAACACAAACACAATACAGTTTATCAGAAAGACCAGTATGGCGAGACAAAACACCCCAAGGAGAGCATACATGCCTATCTCCAGGTCGGTCATGCTACGGGGACTGTGCACAAATTCGTCATCCTCCTCGTCTTCTTCGGTTGGTTCCTCTGGATTGCTTACTGTAGGAAAGTTGGTGTAATCGATGGGCACACTTGCGGGCTGCTCATTAGATGCTTCATACCCTCCACCACCTGCGTTGGAATCGATAACGGGCCTTCTCGTGTTGGCAGGCATTCTAGTGTCTATTTCAGTCTCTGTATCCACTTCCTCCTCAGAGTCTTCATCCGGTCCAAAGCGGACTTTGACGAACACAGGAGAAGAAGCAATGACACTCTTGCGTTTAGTCTTCTGGCAGGTTTCGCTGATGGTCATCTCCACGTGCACTACCTCTCCTGTGCCCTCGCCTTCGGCCACGATGACTGGCCACCGCTGTTGAGGTTGTTGAGCCACTGTAACCACCTTATCGTCTGCTGTGGTGGCATTGAGGTTGTAGTCTTTTGGGTCATACATACTCAGGGGGGCGGCGGTATTGTCGCTGTAGTAAACCCAGATGGACAGACTGGCCTCCTACAAACACAAAACGAAAGAAATTGTGAGCATGAATTCAACCCTTACACACCCTGTAACAGTTAATTTTTTTAACCTGGCTTCAAATTCTTTGGTGCCTGTGATGCATTCTAAATGGGGTTGCGCATGGAACAAGATCGTTTTTTGAGTTAACACCATTGATTATTGTGTTGTGTTGACTTAAACTGCTTTGGTGAACTGTTTCATCCAGTTAACTAAAAAAGAACCAGTTCGCAAACCGGACATCACTCCAGACTGTTTGCCTGAGGCTATAGATTACAGATAATAATGTTGTAAATAATGTTCAGTTTCTTGCACAGACTGATCGTTTCACTTCAGACCTCAATATATCGTCAAGAGCCAGGGGTATTCATTTTGTGTTCTTTGATATGCTTTTTTTATTATGAAAAATGGGTAGCCACTAGGGGTGGGAATCTTTCGTCACCTCACAATTCGATTCACGATTCTTAGGGTCATGATTAGATTAAAAACGGATTAATTATTTTTCGATTTTTAATCATAGGCCTCCTACAAACACAAAACGAAAGAAATTGTGAGCATGAATTCAACCCTTACACACCCTGTAACAGTTAATTTTTTTAACCTGGCTTCAAATTCTTTGGTGCCTGTGATGCATTCTAAATGGGGTTGCGCATGGAACAAGATCGTTTTTTGAGTTAACACCATTGATTATTGTGTTGTGTTGACTTAAACTGCTTTGGTGAACTGTTTCATCCAGTTAACTAAAAAAGAACCAGTTCGCAAACCGGACATCACTCCAGAATGTTTGCCTGAGGCTATAGATTACAGATAATAATGTTGTAAATAATGTTCAGTTTCTTGCACAGACTGATCGTTTCACTTCAGACCTCAATATATCGTCAAGAGCCAGGGGTATTCATTTTGTGTTCTTTGATATGCTTTTTTTTATTATGAAAAATGGGTAGCCACTAGGGGTGGGAATCTTTCGTCACCTCACAATTCAATTCACGATTCTTAGGGTCATGATTAGATTAAAAACGGATTAATTATTTTTCGATTTTTAATCATGATTCACGATTTTTCATCACATTTTTTGTGCACACTGGACAACAAATGCACCAGTATTTTGATACAAAACACACCAGTCTATAGTATGGGTAGTCCTGACTCAAGAAATCAGTGTTTCCTATTAACTATTAACCTCCTAATAAATAAAAAATATTTGGGATGTGCCCGAATCCGAATAATACCATGTTCAGAAAGGAAATGACTTCGGCAGTACTTACCACATATTTTACAAGATTAGATGTTTGTCAGTGGTGCTCAAGATCTTCAAATCATTCGCCATTGTCCTATCAGTCATCTCTTCTTACTCTGTTTATGTGGTAAGTTAAATTTTATGTACTGTAATGTTTTTTTTTGTTCCGACAACATCAAGTTATTATTATTATTATTATTATTATTAAATTAACTAGAAAAAATGATTTTGGAAATTTGTGAATCGATGCGAATTGGTAGAAGACTGAATTGTGATTCATGTGTGAATTGATTTTCCCCCCACCCCTAGAGGCCACTGACTTGCATTTTTTTTTAAATCACCAAGCACCACAGTTTCAGTTAAAAATCTTTACTGTTCTACTGAAGAGAAAAAGTCACTTGCTGCACATCACGGATGGCCTGAGTGGCAGTAAATTAACTGCAAATTTTCAGTTTTGGGTGAACTACCCCTTCAACTTTACACTCTCTTTAATAAAAAACATGAGTAGCACTCACTGATGCGAAATAATTTTGAGTAGCCTCTAAAGTCGTAGCTGGGTGGTATACTGTATGTACAGTACATTCAAACAAAACAATGATTTTGAATTTTATGGTGTTATACATTGTCAACTTGTTGCTCCAGGTAGATGTCTGTGCAGGACTATTTTTTTAGTCCCGTTCCCGCCTGCTTCCGCAAGGTTATATTCCGCACCCACCCGCTCCCACTATATATTCACTCTTTGCTCACCCGCTGTCTGCTAAGAATAATTTTCTTCCCGACCCGACCGCTCCCGCTAAATTTAGATCTCATTTCCAGAATCTCACATTTAAATTTCCGCTACTGAAAGAAAGAGAGATAGGCTAACAAATAAAAGTGTAGTCTGCACAAAATTGTATGTTATTTTATTTTTCTTGTCAACAGTCTTGAATTTATTGACTTTGACTTAAATTTATATTAATTATCTTAAGACACAAAATTTGTTTAATATTTTATGCAACACAGTATGAAAAAAGTGTCAGAGAAAAAATTTTTTTTTTAAAAAATTGTATATCTTCATCTTGTCAGGATACAATTCGTTTAACATTTACAAAACAATATTAAAAAGTGTCGTAGAGAGAGAAAAAAAGTATGTTGTACAAAATAAAAAACATTTAGACTTAAATTTATATTAATTATCTTAAGACACAAAATTTGTTTAATATTTTATGCAACACAGTATGAAAAAAGTGTCAGAGAAAAAAAAAATTTGTAAAAAAATTGTATATCTTCATCTTGTCAGGATACAATTCGTTTAACATTTACAAAACAATATTAAAAAGTGTCGTAGAGAGAGAAAAAAAAGTATGTTGTACAAAATAAAAAACATTTACCACCGGTACAGCTTGCTCTGAGCATCGTTATGCACATGCTGCGCACAGACCCCGCAAATAAAACGTGTGACGCAGAAAGCATGCGTGCAGCGCGTGCATAACAGTCCGAGTGCAGGCTGTACCGGTGGTCAATAAGAATAAAGCGCAGATATGCTGTTCTGAATGGACGTCGGGAACAGGATTTTGTTAGACCTCCCGTTCAAATTACACCAGAGTTACCGACCGCTACCGCGTTTTATTTGGGAATTTAATATTGGGAATGCAGACCTCTAGCTCCAGGTGTGCTATGCCAACGCTAGCTCGGATGTTGCATTAAGGGGATCCTTAATGCAACATCAGAGCTAGCGTGTTAGCATAGCACACTGTTTCAAATGCTAAAATGTTTTACAACTTTTGGTAACACTTTAACTTAAGGGCCCATTCTCACTATTAGCCAGTTGCTTATTAGAAGTATATTGCTAGCATATTAGCTGTTTATCAGTACTTATAAAGCACATATTAACGCTTTATTCTGCATGACCATATTTTAGATCTCTTAATTCAACCCTATACCTTAACTTAACCACTACCTCAATAACTATTATTAAGCAGCAAATTAGGAGTTTGTTCAGGGAAAATTCCCTTTACAAACTCTTTACAACAAAGAGATTATCAATACTGTAAGTGTTACCATCTTCATCTCCTGACTTTCAAAAAAACCTTTAAATATTCATGATCTTGAGTTTACTGGTCCATACAAGACTGTCTTGAGCAAGCAACATGCAGCTAACATCAGAAGGGCTTGCATGCTTTGACTGTTAGAAACACAGGCTGAGGGGAAATAGAACTGGCACGACGCTTGTGTTCTTGTCACCTCTTAACAAGCCTAAGCTTGACAGTTGCCTTCCTGCTTGGCTCTCTGCTAAAGGAACAGCACAACACCTTACACCTGTTGGCAGGCAGACAAAATGAAACCACTCTGCCAGAGTGCTTTTAGTCAGAAATGAAGTGTTGCTTTGCTTTTATATTCAGGAAGAGAAGTATTTATCTGGCTCCAGTCAGCAATGGCCTGTTGTGAGGCTGTAAAAAAAACTATTCTGTCGTGTCACTAACTTCAAGGTTGTTCTGACATTCGGGCTCAGGCTCTGTCAACGCTGCTTGTCAAGATGAAGAGAGTCTTTGATATGCATGATCTGAATAATACATTGAAGACGACATGTTGTCCTCACGGACCTTTCGAGATCACTCTAGCCACTAAATAAAATGTCATCAATCACGAATGGCCCTTGATTCTTGAAGCTTCAGTCTTTGGGAGATGACACTGTAATTTTTACATGGATATGCCATTAAATTTCTAACTGGTAAAAGTGTTTGAGACCTATATTGAAGGTAATTTTGTATTCACTGTATGTAACAAACTACAGAAGTAAAATGTTCAAGCATCCAAGACACTTGGAACTTTGAAACAGAATAATCGCTTACACCAGCATACAGCAAAATCAATTATTTAAGGCTGCTGGTGAGACAAAGGAAAGGGGCATCTAAAATCTAAAAGAAAGAACAAGAAAATCGGTAACACTTTATGTAAGAAGCTTCAATTTGTTAAGATTAATGCAATCATGAAAAATATTGATAATATAGGTGAATATTCATCTTTACAGATACTGTTTAAATTACTTTATTAAATTACAAATTAGTTTGGATAAATTAACATAATTTGATATATTATCAACATACTTGAATTAACAGCTAATAATATAAGATAACACTTTAATTTGGGACTGATTCCCGTATTAACTACTTGCTTATTTGCATGCACATTACTAGTATATTAGCTGTTTATTAGTACATATAAAACACACATTAACGTCTTATTCTGTACAACAATATTCTACATCCCTTAATCATACCCAATACCTAAACGTAACTACCTTACTAACTACAGTCAAGGGAACTGGAATGGCCATAGCAGAAGCTTGATTTTGTGCCCAGTGACCCATTTTTTGAGTTGTTTTTAAGGTTTGTTTTTGGATTATTGTCCGGTTGGAAGATCCAAACATGGCCCATTATACGAATTCTAACAGAGTCAGTCACGTTTTGATTTTATATCTGTTGGTATTTGATATAATCAAAGATGCCATGTATCTAAACAAGATATCCAGGACCTCCAGCAGAAATATAGGCCCACAACATTAAAGATACAGCAGTATATTTCATTGTACACATGGGGTACTTTTTATCCCTGTGTGCACCAAACCCATCTTGAGTGTTTGTTGCTAAAAAGTTTTTTAGTTACATCTGACCATAGAAGCCAGTTTCATTGAAGTTCCAGTCATGTCTGATAACAGAATATGCTGGGGATTGTTTTTGGATGAGAGCATTTTCTTTTCTTGATTTTTTTTTCTTGAAACCCTCCCAAACAACATGTGGTTTAGGTGCTGTTTGATTTTTATTTTTTTTTAAGGTTTTCTGACCCTGAGACTCAACTATTTTCTGTAATGCCCCTTACCATAATCGCGAGCTTCATCTTTCAAAATAAATGTAAAGACAGTAAATAATGTCATTAGTTTTACCATCAGTTCAAGCCCGGGAACAGTCGCGTGACAGACACAGTGATGACGCTGGTATGTGTTTGCAGCACACAAGCCACGGTTAAGACAGCTAACTATACTGTGATGTGACCCCCCCCTCTCTCGCGCTCCCTCTCTCTCTCTCTCTCGCTCTCTCTCTCGCGCACACCCACACATGATGCGCAAAACTCCGCATTTGAACAGTCAATAGCAAATACTTAAACTAA